>NW_017805498.1:1829735-1839656 GCF_001891065.2 Hippocampus comes | reverse complement strand
TTGGCAGATAATTTGATAGGTGACTTCAGCTAGGCGGTTGTGTCGCATTGACCTTTTTCTTTGCTTGGTCTTCCTTACCTATGGCACTCTTGGCACACTTACCAGTTGAAACTAATTAAAACTGTGGAGTCGCACATAGTAAGAGACCAACACGTTGCTTAGGTTATGCAATGCTCCAACTGGGCGTGGCTGAAGAAGAATAAAGTATAGGTTTTTTTTTTCATGGCAGCAGCTTCCCATTGGTGTATGAATCTGTGCGTGAATGGGTGAATGTGGGGCATGTAAAGCACTTTGGGCGCCATACGATGTAGATCAGAGGTGTCAAATATACGGCTCATGGGCCGGTCCGGGCCCGCAAAAGAGTTTAATCCGGCCCGCAAGATGATTTTGTATAGTGTAAAAATACTGTAGGTACGGACAACTGAATAACCAGCCCCTTCAAATTTGCCAGATGGTAGATGTTACTTGTACGCAATTTAGTTACGACTTTATACGCATTTCACTGCATCCTCTAATTTGGACAGTGAAGTGGAATGAGATGGTGATTCCGTAAAATTTTCATTCAAAATTTTAACTGTCCATCCATCCATCCATTTTCTAATCCATTTATCCTCACGAGGGTCGCGGCTGTGCTGTCTTCAGGCAGTGGGCAGGGTACACCCTGAACTGGTTCCCAGCCCATCGCAAGACACACCTAGACAAACAACCATTCAAACACTTGTGACAAAGATTGATTTAAAAAAAAAAAAAATCTTACTTCAGAATATTGTTTGTTACAATCAATCAATCAATTCATACCTTTTGAAAATGACAACACCTGGCAATGATTCAAAATTCAGTTAGGAATGTTTTTACCGTTATTGACCAAAATATGTCCAAATGACATTTTTGTGTACACGCTCAATTGGCAGGATCTTGTAGGGGAAATTCTTCTGTCACTGAAGTTTCTTCCAACTTCTCAAAGAATTGAGGTCGGAGTGCTCAAGGTTCATACAGTCCAGAAAGAGCTGCATTGTGTGTGTGTGTGTGTGTGTGTGTGTGTGTGTGTGTGAGTGTGTGTGTGTGTGTGTGTGTGTTTAAGAAACGTAACCTTATATTTGTAATCCTACTGTCGCAATGAATAAAATTCAATTTAAAATAAAACACTACTCAGCGCACATACAGTACATGTGCAATATACAGGACAATAAGTGTCAGAATTGAGCACTATTGCATTATATACAGTAATATTGTAATTCTAGCAACCCAAACAACTCTGGCAACGCATTATGCTTTATATAAAAATTCAGAAATCACACGTTTTTTTTTGTTTTGTTTTTCTTTGACCAACAGGCCACGATCCACAGCTATCATTCAATTAGCCCTCGTTGGCAGATAATTTGATAGGTGACTTCAGCTAGGCGGTTGTGTCGCATTGACCTTTTTCTTTGCTTGGTCTTCCTTACCTATGGCACTCTTGGCACACTTACCAGTTGAAACTAATTAAAACTGTGGAGTCGCACATAGTAAGAGACCAACACGTTGCTTAGGTTATGCAATGCTCCAACTGGGCGTGGCTGAAGAAGAATACATTAGAGTTTGTTTTGCATGGCAGCAGCTTCCCATTGGTGTATGAATGTGTGCGTGAATGGGTGAATGTGGGACTTGTAAAGCGCTTTGGGCGCCATACGATGTAGATCAGACGTGTCAAACATACGGCTCACGGGCCGGATCGGGCTCGCAAAAGAGTTTAATCCGGCCCGCAATATGATTTTGTATAGTGTAAAAATACTGTAGGTACAGACGTTTTTTTTTTCATGGCAGCAGCTTCCCATTGGTGTATGAATCTGTGCGTGAATGGGTGAATGTGGGGCATGTAAAGCACTTTGGGCGCCATACGATGTAGATCAGAGGTGTCAAATATACGGCTCATGGGCCGGTCCGGGCCCGCAAAAGAGTTTAATCCGGCCCGCAAGATGATTTTGTATAGTGTAAAAATACTGTAGGTACGGACACTTTATATAAAAATTCAGAAATCACACGTTTTTTTTTGTTTTGTTTTTCTTTGACCAACAGGCCACGATCCACAGCTATCATTCAATTAGCCCTCGACATACAGTACATGTGCAATATACAGGACAATAAGTATCAGAATTGAGCACGATTGGATTATGTACAGTAATATTGTAATTCTAGCAAACCAAACAACTCTGGCAATGCATTAGACTTTATGTACAAATTCAGAAATCATAAGTTGTTTTTTTTTCGTTTTGTTTTTCTCTGACCAACAGCCCACGATCCACAGCTATCATTCAATTAGCCCTCTTTGGCAGATAATTTGATAGGTGACTTCAGCTAGGCGGTTGTGTCGCATTGACCTTTTTCTTTGCTTGGTCTTCCTTACCTATGGCACTCTTGGCACACTTACCAGTTGAAACTAATTAAAACTGTGGAGTCGCACATAGTAAGAGACCAACACGTTGCTTAGGTTATGCAATGCTCCAACTGGGCGTGGCTGAAGAAGAATACATTAGAGTTTGTTTTGCATGGCAGCAGCTTCCCATTGGTGTATGAATGTGTGCGTGAATGGGTGAATGTGGGACTTGTAAAGCGCTTTGGGCGCCATACGATGTAGATCAGACGTGTCAAACATACGGCTCACGGGCCGGATCGGGCTCGCAAAAGAGTTTAATCCGGCCCGCAATATGATTTTGTATAGTGTAAAAATACTGTAGGTACAGACGACTGAATAACCAGCCCCTTCAAATTTGCCAGATGGTAGATGTTACTTGTACGCAATTTAGTTACGACTTTATACGTATTTCACTGCATCTTCTAATTTGGACAGTGAAGTGGAATGAGATGGTGATTCCGTAAAATTTTCATTCAAAATTTTAACTGTCCATCCATCTATCCGTTTTCTAATCCATTTATCCTCACGAGGGTCGCGGCCGGGCTGTCTTCAGGCAGTAGGCGGGGTACACCCTGAACTGGTTCCCAGCCAATCCCAAGACTCACCTAGACAAACAACCATTCGAACACTTATGACAAAGATTGATTAAAAAAAAATATATGCAATGCTCCAACTGGGCGTGGCTGAAGAAGAATACATTAGAGTTTGTTTTGCATGGCAGCAGCTTCCCATTGGTGTATGAATGTGTGCGTGAATGGGTGAATGTGGGACTTGTAAAGCGCTTTGGGCGCCATACGATGTAGATCAGACGTGTCAAACATACGGCTCACGGGCCGGATCGGGCTCGCAAAAGAGTTTAATCCGGCCCGCAATATGATTTTGTATAGTGTAAAAATACTGTAGGTACAGACGACTGAATAACCAGCCCCTTCAAATTTGCCAGATGGTAGATGTTACTTGAACGCAATTTAGTTACGACTTTATACGCATTTCACTGCATCCTCTAATTTGGACAGTGAAGTGGAATGAGATGGTGATTCCGTAAAATTTTCATTCAAAATTTTAACTGTCCATCCATCCATCCATTTTCTAATCCATTTATCCTCACGAGGGTCGCGGCTGTGCTGTCTTCAGGCAGTGGGCAGGGTACACCCTGAACTGGTTCCCAGCCCATCGCAAGACACACCTAGACAAACAACCATTCAAACACTTGTGACAAAGATTGATTTAAAAAAAAAAAAAATCTTACTTCAGAATATTGTTTGTTACAATCAATCAATCAATTCATACCTTTTGAAAATGACAACACCTGGCAATGATTCAAAATTCAGTTAGGAATGTTTTTACCGTTATTGACCAAAATATGTCCAAATGACATTTTTTAAAAAAAAATAAAAATCTTACTTCAGAATATTGTTTGTTACAATCAATCAATCAATTCATACCTTTTGAAAATGACAACACCTGGCAATGATTCAAAATTTAGTTAGGAATGTTTTTACCGTTACAGTGAAACTCCCTAGAACGAAACCTACATGGGCGAAAATACCCTCTTATGTGAAAAAATCTTCATGCAGTTGGTGCTTCCAATACAACAGCGGGTCTTGATTGCGTGCAATATTTCCCTCTGCCAGGTATCGCTGGACCTCAGATATTGTATCTGCTGTTGCACCTCTTCCCGGTCATCCCACCACACATCCAGATGCTGCCACAGGTAATCTAAAAAACAAAACCCAACAAAATTGGCATTTAGAACAACTTCCAAAAACAAACTAATAATGATGTGTAACATGCCAGATGTAGTTGCAGAGGTGCTTTTGTTGGTGTATGATATTTCTGTATGGCAAATTCGACACTTCACCTAGTGAACACTTGGATCTTATGCTGCGCTCAGTCCGTCAGCCCATAGCCAAGTGGCATGCTCTTCTTGTCTGAGTTATGTCTCAAGACATCTTCAACACCTCGGCGATGCCTGCTGAGTTTTTGAAGTCAAGTGATTATTCTCCAAAAGGAGATCAAAATGGTCCCACACGCCGGAGAATTTCGTTGCCCCTGGAGCTGCTCCATAATATGCACGTACTTCAACAAGCGAGCGAGGGTGAGGTCTGGCTAGTTTCGGCAGGCGGCATCACGTCGCTGGACGCACTTCCTTCTTAACACAGTTTGGCGGGCTTTTGCGGCATCGACGCCCCCTCGACTGTGTCAATGCAGTTCATGCATCGGTCACGTGATTGTCTTGAAGCAGTACGCGCGCCTCTTGCAGCCAGTAAGTACTCTGAGATGGATTAAAAACAGGTGGATTTTACTGCTTAACTCATACTCCACAAATCTTATTGACATTTCTGGGGTAATTTCCCCTTTAAAATGACTACACTTCTGATGGTCACATCGCTTGTATTCTTTTGTGACAAGCCTTTGCTACCCTCTTGTGGCTCAAAGGTTTGTTGCTATTAATATCAATGACTATTTGACCCAAAACAATGCTTACTGCATTTAAATCACCTCAATGTGCACTTTTAGAGTTAGGTATTTTGTTGATAAAATTGTAACTGGTACCAAAAAAATTGGAATGGCTGTTTTATATGCTTAAAATGTTGTTTAAATGAATTTTCAGACTTAAAAATGCTTTTGAGTAAAATACCTTACTGAACATTGACAAGTTTTGGAAATCTTGCTTGTTATATAATGTACAAACAGATTGTCATATTATTGTAGAACAAAGAATAGAGTTTAGCAAACAGTAGGCTTCTCCTGAATAAAACTACAGTTCTTGTTTTATGAGTCATTGTTTGTTCCCTTTTATTTTGAAATTGTTGCATTTCTATTTCCGGTTTTGGCGGCTGTTTTCTTTGTTTTCAGCAGTGGGTGTGGTCGGTACATCGCTTGTATTCTTTTGTGACAAGCCTTTGCTACCTTCTTGTGGCTCAAAGGTTTGTTGCTATTAATATCAATGACTATTCGACCCAAAACAATGCTGACTGCATTTGAATCACCTCAATGTGCACTTTTAGAGTTAGGTATTTTGTTGATAAAATTGTAACTGGTACCAAAAAAATTTTAATGGCTGTGTTATATGCTTAAAATATTGTTGAAATGAATTTTCACACTTAAAAATGCTTTTGAGTAAAATACCTTCCTGAACATTGACAAGTTTTGGAAATCTTGCTTGTTATATAATGTACAAACAGATTGTCATATTATTGTAGAACAAAGAATAGAGTTTAGCAAACAGTAGGCTTCTCCTGAATAAAACTACAGTACTTGTTTTATGAGTCATTGTTTGTTCCCTTTTATTTTGAAATTGTTGCATTTCTATTTCCGGTTTTTGCGTCTGTCTTCTTTGTTTTCAGCAGTGGGTGTGGTCGGATATGCTGAGCTCATCAAGCAGCTTTCCCTGATCATGCATCACCCTCAGCATTTATTTTCCGGTCTAATTGTCACTCCTCACCAGAATGTCTTGTTACATCCTTTGTCCTGCTAGGTAGTCCTTGCGGTGTCCTCATTCAGTTTTTTAATCTCATACTTTGTTGAACTTTGACAACGCTCCCAGTTTTTTGTAGTGATTTTCTGGTCATTACGTTGCCATTTTTGAGAGCTTATTCTCGTAGTGTAGAAAGTAGTGATGGGTTCATGAGGCGTCAGGAAGCATGTTGACACAATGACGCACTGTGTTGATATTGTGTCACTGACCACTGACACCTGCTGGACTTCAATAATCCCTGCAGGCAACCCACTTGACAGCGTGAACTGACTGATTTGAGGACGAAATGTATACAATATCATTCACATCCATGCATTCATACTGTATCATTACAATATCATTCACATCCATGCATTCATATTGTATCACTCATTATGTTTCAATAATGTGAAAATTATGTGAATGAGGATGCTTGTGGGCTTTGTCTTCACACATTTTTATTTAGAAAAAGAAGATGCTCGAGTGTTTTGAATTTCAGTCTGTTGCGTTTTTTTACATGCTATTTCCCCTGCTGTGGAGAACACACGCTCACATGGCACTGATGATGCCGGAGTGCAGAGAAACTCCTTTGCGAGGTGGCAGAGGTTTGGAAAAGAAGTGTGTTGGTGCTTCCAATACAACAGCGGGTCTTGATTGCGTGCAATATTTCCCTCTGCCAGGTATCGCTGGACCTCAGATATAGTATCTGCTGTTGCACCTCTTCCCGGTCATCCCAGCTCATCATCCAGATGCTGCCACAGGTCATCTAAAAAACAAAACCCAACAAAATTGGCATTTAGAACAGCTTCCAAAAACAAACTAATAATGATGTGTTACATGCCAGATGTAGTTGCAGAGGTGCTTTTGTTGGTGTATGATATTTCTGTATGGCAAATTCAACATTTCACCTGCAATAAAATATGTGAATAGTAAACTAAGAGTTACCTCGAAATGAATTTGAATTAGAATGGAACAAGACATGTCAGTAATCTGAGAGGCACTTGGTGAGACAAGGAGATTTGAATAAATACCTTATTCTCCAAAAGGAGATCAAAATGGTCCCACTCGCCGGACAATTTCATTTCCCCTGGAGCTGCTCCATAATATGCACGTACTTCGACAAGCGAGCGAGGGAGATCTGGCTTGTTTCGGCAGGCGGCATCACGTCGCGAGACGCACTTCCTTTTCAACACAGTTTGGCGGGCTTTTGCGGCATCGATGCCCCCTCGACTGTGTCAACACAGTTCATGCATCGGTCACGTGATTGTCTTGAAGCAGTACGCGCGCCTCTTGCAGCCAGTATGTACGCACCCAGAGGTTTTCTTTGGGCCTCTGCATCTGCTGTGGACAACTGGACACTTCATCCGTCAATGCCCATATTGGACAAAGGGACCCCACTCAGCTACAGCAGCCAGCTCTCTACAGAAAGAGACTGCATCCTCCCGCTCACCTCCTCAAAGCATAACCTTGCCTGCCTCTGTTTCTTCTAGCGATTGTTCGGCTTCACTGAAGGTGTTAATAGATTCAGGGTCAGATGATGGTAACTTTATCAATGGTGATTTCGCGAGTTCTGCTAATTTCCCCATGACTAGCCTTGACTCTGCCTGACCTCTTATTGCTTCCTCAATTAACTTTTTTGCTTACATTCTTCCTGGGGGGCAGCTCAGACCAGACCCTGTTAAAATTGAGACTGTGGTGCAGTTGCAGCAACCCACCACCCGCAAAGAACTCAAGCAGTTTTGTCACCTTTTATCAGTGGTTCATCAGAGACTACAGCAAGGTAGCAGCAGCCTTTACTCAACTCACCTCTACATCGTATTCGTTTCCCTGGACACCTGAGACGAATGCAGCTTTCAGTTACCTCAAGCGACTGTTAATCTCGTTCCTGTTCTCATCCATCCTGATATCTCACTCCAATTCATCAAGGTGGATGCTCACAACTCTAGAGTGGGGGCCATCCTCTCGCAAAGAAGCTAAAAAGAACAAAAAGTACACTCCTGTTCTTTCTTCACCAGAAAACTATCTCCCGTGGAAATAAATTATGTCGGCAACCAAGAGCTGCTGGCAGTGGTGTCTGCTCTTCAGGAATGGAGGCATTGACTGGAAGGAGTTTGCATGTTCTACCCGTGTCTGCGTGGGTTTCCTCTGGGTACTCTGGTTTCCTCCCACATTTTAAAAACATGAGTGGCAGGTCAATGGAACACTTTAAATTGTCCCTGGGTGGGAGCGTGGGCTCGAATGGTTGTTCGAGGGTGCCCTGCGATTGGCTGGCAACCATTTCAGAGTGTCCCCTGTCTCCTGCCTGAAGACAGCTGGGAGAGATGCTCTCGACCCTTGGAAGGATAAACGGATGAGTAAATGGGTGGATGGATGGAGTTGAGGTCCTGTTCCAGCTTGAATCATTTTCTATTCATCTTTTTCATTTTGTTTTTAAAATTTATGTTAATAAAATGTTCAACTACTTTTCACTTTTACTTTTCAGTTTAAATGCTTAAAACTGACAAACGGCAAAACAATATATAGAAACCCTATAAAGGTAAAGATGAAATTAGTGAAAATTCTTCTTTAGGAACAAATCACTTAAAAGGTGATACTGTTTGGTCCCAGTGGCCCTTGTACATCCCATCCTGTAAACTTGGGCCTCCTGTCTCCTTATCTTAAGTCAACAGTCTCAAACCTGGGCCTTAAACTGGACAGTGATTTCAAACTTGACCGGCAAATTGGTGCCGTTGTTAAATCCAGCTTCTTTCAACTTAGACAGCTGGCCAAAGTAAAACCTCTCCTCTCTCATGAACACTTTGAGACAGTAATTCATGCCTTTGTCACATCCCGGCTCGATTACTGCAATGCCCTTTGGAGTCAGCCAGTCCTCCATTAAGCGCCTTCAGCTGGTCCAGAATGCCGCTGCTCGCCTCTTGACTGGTACTCGTAAGAGGGAGCACATAACTCCTACTCTGGCATCCCTTCACTGGCTCCCCATACATTTTAGAGTTATTTTCAAGATCCTCTTATTTGTTTTCAAATCTCTAAATGACCTTGCGCCACCTTACCTCTCTGAGCTCATCCGCCCCTACACACCTGCCCGGCACCTCAGGTCTGCGGACCAGACATTATTAGAAGTACCAAGAACTAAACTAAGGCTCAGAGGGGATCGAGCCTTTTCTGTTGGTGGTCCCTCTCTCTGGAATGACCTCCCACTGAACATTCGGCAAGACTCCTCGCTGCCCATCTTCAAAACCCGCCTCAAAACTCACTTGTATTCTTTGGCATTAGCTCAGCATGACTTAGATTTGTTCTTGGTTTTGCTGTTCGGTGCTTTCTACCGTCTTTATAACCGATTTATTTTACTGTTTGTTGTATATGTTAAATTGCTCCATGTACAGCACTTTGTATGCAGCGATGGCTGTTTGAAAGTGCTCTATAAATACAGTTGAGTTGAGTTGAGTTGAGAAAAGATAATTGTGTGGTTTTACTGTTCCTAGAAAAGTTGTATATCTCCAGTTTCTCCAAGTGAAATTAAATTGACTATCTTGAGATTATAAGATCAGGTTGTTAAAAAATATACTGTCAGACACAAAAAAAACATTGATATTTGTTTTGGATTTTTTTCAAAAGAGTTTTATTGTGGTATATTTCACATCATATTATATGAGTTGAAACAACCCACTGAAGAATCAACTTCATTCAGCTGTATCCTTGCTCTGAAAGAAAATATAATTCTTAGAGTCAAAACTTAATTTCACATTGCATAAGAGGCCCATACAGTACTTGTCTATTGTGGACATTAGTCATCTACATTTTTCAGTATTTACCTTGCCAGAGTCACGGCTTTTGGCTCTGAGTTTGTTGACTTGAGACTCTGCAATGTCAGCACGCTCCTCAGCCTCTTCCAGCTCATGTTGGACTTTCCTGCACTTGGACAGGTGAACATTGGCCTGCTCCTCCTGAAAAGTCAGGCAGAAGATTTAAGTCAGAAATACATTAAACTTTACAGTACAAAATTATATACCGGTGTACTGTGTGTGTGTGTGTGTGTGTGTGTGTGTGTGTGTGTGTGTGTGTGTGTGTG
>NW_017805498.1:1771009-1828064 GCF_001891065.2 Hippocampus comes | reverse complement strand
TGTGTGTGTGTGTGTGTGTGTGTGTGTGTGTGTGTGTGTGTGTGTGTGTGTGTGTGTGTGTGTGTGTGTGTGTGTGTGTGTATATATTTTCTTGTAGATTCTTACCGCTTCCTCTGCCTGCCTCTTGTAGGCCTTCACCTTGAGCTGCAATTTATCAACCAGATCCTGCAGTCTGATGACGTTTTTCTTGTCCTCTTCAGTCTGTGAACAAAAAATCCGGTTTGCAATTTTTGAATACATGTAATTTTAGGTTAATTTCTTGAACATATGCATGCTACGTGATATTTACCTGGTAAGTGAGCTCCTTCACCCTCCTCTCATATTTTCGGACACCCTTAACAGCGTCGGCTCCACGTCGCTGCTCTGCCTCAACCTCTGTCTCAAGCTCACGCACCTGGGGATTGTTTTTTAAATGTAATGGCCATATTTTATACTAGGTTTGAGTCGGTTCACTTAACTGTCTTACCCGAGATTCAAGTTTCTGAAGCTGCTTCTTGCCACCCTTCATGGCCAGGTTCTCAGCCTCATCCAGGCGATGCTGTAGGTCCTTGACAGCAACTTCCAGGTTCTTCTTCATCCTCTCCAGATGCGCGCTGGTGTCCTGTTCCTTCTTCAGCTCCTCAGCCATCATTGCAGCCTAGAAATGACAGGATTGTTTTTTTGTTATTAGAACATTCTTTCGAATCAATTAAAGCACAACGTTACGAAGAGAAAACATACATCGGTAATGGCCTTCTTGGCTTTTTCCTCTGCATTCCTGGCTTCCTGAACAGTGTCATCTACTTCACTCTGGATCTGGACAAGGTCAGACTCAAGCTTCTTCTTGGTGTTAAGAAGGCTTGTGTTCTGGGACAGAAAGGTAATTGTCACTCAAAACATAACACATATAAAATATGTTGAATCATAAAACGTATTACTGTATTTAAAAAAAAGATAAAAAATATATTATTTACCTGAGAGTGCAGGAGGCCCACACGTTCACTGGCATCCACCAGCTCCTGTTCAGCAACCTTTCGGCCTCTCTCTGTTTGTTCCAGAGCAGCCCGAAGTTCCTCAATTTCAGCCACCATGAGGCCATTCCTGCGGTCCACCATAGCAGCTTGTTCCTTCAGGTCATCCTGCGCTCTGACGGCATCATCGAGATGCAGTTGTGCATCCTGGTGAAAGTCAAGGTATGAAGTGAATAAATTGCAACACCAAGGAAGGGTGATCGCAGCTCATCACATTGCTTTACCTTCAGCTGTGTTTGCACAATTCTGAGTTGCTTCTGAGACTCGGCCGCCTGCCGATTGGCGTGGCTCAGCTGAATTTCCATCTCGTTCAAGTCTCCCTCCATCTTCTTTTTGATTCTCAGGGCATCATTCCTGCTTCTGACCTCGGAATCCAACGTGCTCTGCATGGAGTCAATCACCCTTTGGCTATTCCTCTTTATTTGCTCCATCTCCTCATCTTTCTCCGCTATCTTCCTGTCAACTTCTCCTTTGATTTGGTTGAGCTCCAACTGGACACGCAGGATCTTTGACTCTTCATGTTCTAGAGTTCCCTACATAATTGGGAATACAAATATAAATCTTTGCACTCCGATTTTATCCATTGATTTGCTCCATTCGCATTAATTTAATTCACCTCGGCCTCTTCAAGTGCTGTCTGGATTTCAGATTTCTCAGTCTCCACCTGTTTCTTGGCCTTCTCGAGCTCATGGATACTCTTTCCAGTCTCTCCAATCTGTTCAGTCAAATCAGAGATCTCCTCTACAAAGTGACAAAGACAGTTTCAAATTAAGAAAAGGGACCCTTTCTTGCACCGCATTCTTGCATGGAGAATCTACATGAACTACAAGTTGCCAAACTTTGTCCAACACTCACGCTGCAGATTCTTGTTTTCACGCTTCATGGTCTCCAGTTGATCCAGAGCTTCCTCGTAAGAGTTCTTCATCTTGAACAGCTCAGTGCCGAGAGAACGAGCCTCCTTCTGAGCTCCCTCAAGCTCTGCCTGACCCTCCTCAAACTTCTGCTTCCACTCTGCCAAGACCTAGTTTCACAATTTACAAAGTGGTCAGTGCATGTTAATTTGTCTTTTGGTACGTCACGGGAGCGCTTGGTATCAGTTGTACCTTGTCAAAGTTCCTCTGCTTTTTGTCAAGGTTGGCAGCAAGACCATTGGCCCTCTCCACGTCAATCATGAGATCTTCCACTTCACTCTGGAGTCTCTGTTTGGTCTTCTCCAGAGAAGCACACTTGGAATTCACAGCCTCAATCTGTTCCTCAGCCTCCTGGAGACGCTGTGCCAACTTTTTCCTGTTTTAAAATGTTTCTTCGTGAAAAATCTCCAATCGCCATAATAGATTTTACACGAATTTCTCTCATCCTGCAACAGTGATTTTGATCATCCCGAAAATATTAGTTGCTATAACAAAAACAATTAATCCATCCATCCATCTCAAATGAAATTAAAATGCCATCTGAAATAAACCCGCTGTCAGTATTTTTTAAATTTTAAATCATACTGACTTGGCTTCCTCAAGCTCCTCAGTGCGCTGGATGGCATCAGTTTCATATTTAGTTCTCCACTGAGCCACCTCAGAGTTGGCTTTGGACATTCCACGCTGCAGCTCAGCCTTGGCCTCCTGCTCCTCCTCAAATTGCTCCCTCAGCAGATCGCAGTCATGGCGGGCTGATTGCAGTCCATGGGCAAGAGCATTCTTGGCCTGGTAAGACAAATATATTTGATGCGTACATTTCTATCTTGAAACAAAATTGTTGTTGAGGATGACGTTTCTTACCTTGACCTCCTCTTCAATCTGTCTCTTCAATTCCTCAATCTGCTGGGTAAAGGCCTGTTTACCTCTGGTCAGCTGTGAGACAAGAGCTTCCTTTTCCTCAATTTGACGGCCAAACTCACCTTGTTTGAACATCATCGTGTAGCGTTAGCATGTATGTTTAGTTATTCACCTATAAACTGTAGTTTGATTGCCTCATGCATACCATTTTCTGTCAGAAGACGGGCTTTCTGTGCACCCAGGTCGTTGAGCTGACGGATATTCTCATCATTCTTGCTCTTCAGTTCACTAAGTTGGTCCTCAAGAGTACGGCACATCTTTTCAAGATTTGCCTAGTAGTTTGAAAATATGACACCTATTATTAATCCATTCTTAAAATCAGACTCATTGGTGCATGTTACCGATAAACTGAAGTGAAACGTTCACCTTTGCTTTGGCAACAGCCTCCATGTTGCTGGAGAGATCATCAATCTCCATCTTGTATTCACTCTTTTCCTTCTCCAGCTTCTGCTTGACACGCTGGAGGTTGTCAATCTGTTCACCCAACTCAGCAACACTGTCAGCCTGCTTCTTGCGCAGAGCGGCAGCAGTGGCCTCATGTTGCAAGGTGGACTCCTCGAGATCACGGCGCAGCTTCTGGAACTCAGCCTCGCGCTTCTTGTTCATCTCAATCTGAGCAGCGGTGGCTCCTCCGGCCTCTTCCAGCCTCTCACTGATCTCCTCAAGTTCCCTGGAGAGATCCGCTCTCTGTTTCTCAACCTTGGCGCGAGCCGCACGCTCGGCCTCAATTTCCTCCTCCAATTCCTCAATACGGGCCTATAAGAACATGTTCTTGTTACACTTTTAAATTCACTCTTCGTTTTTAAAATGTAGCATGTAACATTGAGGATATTTTACCTGAAGTTCTTTGATCTTCTTTTGAAGCTGGGCACCCATTGACTGCTCATCCTCAATCTTGCTAAGAAGTTGACTGATTTCAAAGTCCTTCCTGTGAAGATTAGTCATATGTAGTGGTGTCTCGCTTCAAAAGTGATTGTTAATATTGCGTCATGAGATCAAGAACAAAGCTTTTACTTTTTAAGTTTCTCATCAGACTGCTGTTTGTCATTCTCAAGGTCCATGATGGATTCCTGTGCTAGTTTCAGGTCACCCTCAAGCTTTCTCTTGGCCCTCTCCAGGTCCATACGCAGCTTCTTCTCTTGTTCCAGAGAACCCTCAAGCTGCAGAGTAATGCTATTTAATTATTGTGACATCTTGTTTTTCCAATGTTAAAATAACTTATCTTCACGTACATCGTCCACTTGCTGCTCAAGCTTGGTCTTGGCCTTGGTCAGAGTGTTGACCTTATCTTCCTCAGCCTGCAGGTCATCAAGAGTCTGCTGATGAGCCTCCTGAAGGGCTTTCTTCTCCTTGGTCAACTTTGCAATGGTCTCATCCTGAGAAGCCATCTCCTCAGTTAGGTTCTTCACCTACAATGGAAACACAGAATATTTTAATTTTTTCTCTCGAGAGTACAAATCAGGGCTGTGCAAAATTAAGAATTACAGAATTCAATTCAATTCATTGTATTCATTTGAATTTGAATTGGCTGTACCCCACAGGATGGTGAATTCAGTTTGAATTACAGGAAGTGGAATTGTATTCAATGCAATTCAGGGAAACTCATCATCCTCATCACATATCAGGTGTACACCAAACAAATTGTTGAAAATGTTTAGAGAGCCATTTTAAAGACTTAGATAAAGAAAGATATTCTGGGGAATGAAGTGCAGTTCTACCATTTCATTTTTAAAAAATATTATTTTAATAATCATTTTTTTCTGAGTAAGCTTTTAATGTACCGGTGCATTTAAAAAAATGACTAGATTTTACTATTTTGTATTATTTAGTTTTGTTTACATAAAGTCCTTCCAATAATATTTGTATGAAATTCATGTCAATAGGCTCATACCCTGTAAAAGTTAATTGTTAAATGCACTTTAATTTTGCACAATGAATTTCATGGAATTTCAATTCTGCTTCCTTCATTTCAAATTTCTTTTGAAATTCTGCTTCCTGTTTGCCTCCTGAATTCAAACGTAAATTCTAATTCAAGAATTTAATTGGAATTTAGCGGTCATTCTCAATTCAATTCTGAAGTTGATGAGAGAGAGAGAGAGAGAGAGAGAGAGAGATGTACAAATGAATAAATGAGTCTGTGTGTGTGTGTGTGTGTGTGTGTGTGTGCGTGTGTGTGTGTGTGTGTGTGTGTGTGTGCGTGTGTGTGTGTGTGTGTGTGTGTGTGTGCGTGTGTGTGTGTGTGTGTGTGTGTGTGTGCGTGTGTGTGTGTGTGTGTGTGTGTGTGTGCGTGTGTGTGTGTGTGTGTGTGTGTGTGTGCGTGTGTGTGTGTGTGTGTGTGTGTGTGTGCGTGTGTGTGTGTGTGTGTGTGTGTGTGTGAGAGAGAGAGAGAGAGAGAGAGAGAGACAGAGAGAGAGATATATACATAAATAAAAAAGTCTGTGTGTGTGTGTGTGTGTGTGTGTGTGTTAGAGAGCGAGAGAGAGAGAGAGAGAGACAGACAGACAAACAGACAGAGAGAGAGAGAGAGAGAGAGTTGCACACCTTGTTTTCGGTGGCATGTTTCTCCTTCTCCACTTTGGCCAAGGTAAGCTCCAGGTCATCAATATCCTTCTTGAGCTCAGAGCATTCATCCTCCAGTTTTCTCTTCTTTGCAGTTAGCTCAGCATTGATTTCCTCTTCATCTTCCAACCTCTCAGTTGTCTCCTTGAGTTTGGCTTCCAATTGGATCTTACTCTTGATAAGACCCTCACATCTCTCTTCAGCATCAGACAGATTCTCTGATTCCTATTTCACATTGATCAAACACCTTTAATCACACAAAACATTGGTTACCAGCAAAATCTGTCAGTGGCTTGTTACTCACGGATGCAACTTGCAGCTGTAGATCATTCTTCTCCTGAAGGAGAGACACCATCTTCTCCTCAAGTTCCTTCTTCTTGGCAAGAGCAGCGGCCAAGTCAGAAGTCATCTTTTCGTAGTTTTCCTTCATCTGGGCCAGCTCTTTCTCGGTTTCAGCACTCTTCAGCAGAGGCTTGATCTTGTAGTACACCTTCATCCATGGCCAATGTTTGACATTCATGAATGACCGCACATTATACTGGATGGTGAAGATGGCCTCCCTGTGTACGGACATTTTCAGTTATGCACAGCGCATTTGTTTTGGATGAATCCAGAGTGTTTTTACAATTCTTAACATGCCTTCTCTCCATCATCTTCACAAACTCCTTCCTCATGAGGTAACCACGGCAGAGGGCCTGAGTCATGGTGACAAGAGCTGCCAGCTTCTCATCTCTCATTTCCTCAAGTGTACCCAGAAGACCTGCTTTAAAGAACACCTAACCAGATTAAAAAAAAAAAAAGTCACAAACTTGATATCTCATGTAAAACACAGAAATGAATGGCTAGAAAACTTAAAAATCAAATTTGATACATTAAAATAATTGTAACCCTTTTTTCACGAAAATTGTTGTCAGAAGCAGTGCTTCAAAACTGGCATTGTAAAAGCGATGAGAAAAAATGCGAACAGCGTGTCCTTGTCTCAACTGGTCCATGATACGAAAAAGGTTGGGGACCACTGTTTCACAGGCTATACTTATTTTTACACCACACCCGTATGGAAGAATTATGTTGTTGTGATGAACACTTAGCAAACTGCACATCAAAATATTTTGTTGATTCCAGTAATTGTTGAAGATAATCTGTCTTTCATATTCATGAATGCTTTATTTTCATTTACCTTGGTATTTTGTATCGCATAACAGATTTGATAGTGTCTGTTGTAATAGGGAATAATTATTGAAAAAGACCTGAGAAAAGGAGCTTGGAAAAAAAATGCAAATCAAATCGCAATCGTGATTTTTGGGGAGAAGAAAAAGACCTGAGAAAAGGAGCTTGGAAAAAAAATTGCAAATCAAATCGCAATTGTGATTTTTAGGGAAGACAAAAAGGAATTCAATAATTTCCCATAATTGTTCAGCTATAAATTCAATTTTTTTAATTATTTATTTATTTATTTATTTATTTTAGAAAAGAGCTATTTACCTTGGTGTGACCAAATCTGTATTGGTCATGGTCAATATCGATTGACCCAAGCAGTTTCTCTGCAGCCTTCTTGTTATCAATGAACTGGCCTTCAGGGATGACGCTGGCATTCAGCACCTTGTACCTTTTAATTGTGAAAGTCATTTGATCCATCACTGTTTTTGATTGACTTATTATTATTAAATATTGCTAATGATACCTCTGTTTGAAGTCACCATAGAGGATTCTGCTGGGGAAACCTTTCCTGCAAATTCTGATACCCTCAAGCACACCATTACACCTAAGCTGGTGGATAACCAGGAAGTTCTCCATCAGGCCTACGGAAAGGGGCACATTGCATCGTGGTTATTTTAATAGTGGAATACCACAGCTAAAAATAGGAATATGTATCAAGCCCTAAAGATTTATAAGTCATAATGTCACCCATATAACGTTATCTGACATTGTACAAAGATTTTTGCAGGATACATTACCTGGAGTCTTTGACTCATTAGGAATCAGGCAACGTACAAAGTGAGGATGGGTGCTCCTCAAGTTAGTCATCAGTTTCCCCAAGTTCTCCTGAAAGTACAAAACAATGAACATCATTATAATGTCAAGTCAATACAATGTAACATGCGTTGCAAAATCACGTGTTTTTTTTTTGGGGAGGGGGGGGGGGCGGTCGGCAAACTAGAGACCTTACCCTGAACTGTGAAGATACAGTCTGCATAGAGCCACCCTTCTTCTTGCCTCCCTTTTTGCCACCAGTTTCTACTCACCATTTTGGAAGGAGATGGAGCATTAGAATCACATTGAATATTCATGTCATTTACTCGATTGTTGACGTCAGGCCAAATCCAGTTTGGTAAATTTTTTTTTTCTCCCACCACGAATCGATGCTATCTGTTCATCCACATGTGTGGGCATTGCTTTTACAAATTTTGGACCAATCCAAAATGTTGAACATCGCTTGTGCTCCTTGACAATGTAATTATATATTGGTTGAACAAATATGCCATTTTGGGGGTCTCCTGAAAAATGATGATTTCTGAGATTCGAGGATTCCTCCTGACGCCAGCGATATTGAACATGTGTTTTATCAGCACACCCTCAGCAGTAGCAGGTGGATAAAGGAAAGCCAGGAGTTTAACTGACGACTTCTGGTAGAGCTGCACAACAGACTCGTTGAGGGGATCCTTGTTCTTGTCCAGCCAGCCGCTGATGTTGTAATCCACAGTACCAGCATAATGCACAAGGGAGAAGTGGGCCTCGGCCTTGCCCTTTGTAGGCTTTGGCTTCTCAAATGCTTTGCATTTGCCAAGATGCTGATCATACAGCTTGTTCTTGAATGAAGTATCTGTGGCCTTAGGGAACATGCACTCCTCTTCAAGGATGGAGAAGATACCCATCGGCTGAAAAGAAAACAAAGGAGAAGCTTATTTATGGTATTTTCGGTGATCCAGGTTAGTTCGCGGCCATCGACAAATCTAGCCCTCAGAATCAAATGCGTACCTTTTCAATCAGCTCAATGCAGGCAGCCAGATCCATGCCAAAGTCAATGAACTCCCAAATAATACCCTCCTTCTTGTACTCTTCTTGTTCCAGCACAAACATGTGGTGGTTGAAGAACTGTTGCAACTTCTCATTGGTGAAGTTGATGCACAGCTGCTCCATGCTGTTGAACTGTGTGAGGACAAATCATTTTCTCATTCCGACAAGGACTATCGTCCGAAAAAAAAATGTATTCATCTTTTCACATGAATGAAGCTTACATCAAAGATTTCAAAGCCAGCAATATCCAGGACACCAATGAAGTACTGCCTTGACTGTTTCGTATCCAACATCTGGTTGATACGGATGACCATCCACAAGAACATCCTCTCATAGATGGACTTGGCAAGGGCTGTCACTGAGTTCAGCACCTAGAAACAATATCAACTCCGAGAGTCAGTTCTATATTTAGAGCTCCGTCACAACATGAATGGAGAAAAATTATCACGCACTTCTGCCTACTTTAAGTGCCGCCTTTTATTTATTTTCAAATTGGGATTATTTTGATCAATGTTACCTGAGGCACAGTCTGTCCCTTGGTGACAAACTCATTTCCGACTTTCACTCTGGGATAGCAGAGAGCCTTCAGCATGTCAGCAGAGTTCAGACCCAATAGGTAGGCAACCTTGTCAGCATCTGAAGTGTTTTGTAGAGTACAGCTCATATGGACTTTGTTCAACAGAATAAGCCTGATATCAGAAACATGCCACACCTCTACATACCCTCTGTGCCGTCGGGCTCTGCCTGCTCCTCACGCTGCTTCTGTTTGAACTTCATGTTACCGTGATGAAGGACAGCACCTGTCATTTTGTAGATGCTCATCTTCTCCTCGTTACTGAAGCCCAGAATATCAATGGCGTTCTGTGTATTTAAAAAACAACAAATACAACAAGTTATTCATTGAGAAGATAAGATTGGAAACAACAAAATAAAACTATACTGTCAGATGTTGCGTTCAGGAGGTGATTATTTACCTTCTAGACCACATTTGAAATATAATCACTCACATCAGTGGCTTCCAGCTCAAGTTTGTCATCAATGCTGGCCACGGTGATCTGTCCCTGACTGCACATGGGGAAGTCATAAGGGTTGGTCGTGATCAGTGACATTTCTGTCGGGAAGAAAAAAAAAATGCAAGAATAAGCACACTTTTTTCATTGTATGTACAAGTATGTGAGTCTTGGATTTTGAAAAGACTAGAACGATCCATACCAATCAGCTCTGGTTTGTGGTTGGTCATCATCTGGTAGAAGATATGGTAGCCTCTCTCATCGGGAAGCTGGAATGTCACTCTGGACTTCTCCAGGAGATCTGCAATTATTTTAAGAACTCAGTCTCTCGCACTGCAGCCGAGGCATTTTCACACTGTGAATTGTCCACTTACAGGTCTCAATATCAGCACTAGCCAGTTTGCCAGTTGTGCCAAAATGAATTCGGATGAATTTACCCTGTTTAAAAGGTAACAGGTTTAGATTCGTTCATTGTTGAAACATAAAAAGAATTACACTGTAGCAATTGCACGAAACTTACAAAACGAGAAGAGTTGTCATTCCTCACAGTTTTGGCATTACCGTAGGCTTCCAGAAGAGGATTGGCAGCTATAATCTGATCCTCAAGTGACCCCTGTCATCGTCATTAGAATTAACATTCACAGATAAGTTCAAGTGAACCTCTCAAAACAAACGCTAATCCTTTCCAAGCCAACATACCTGATACTTTCCCTGCTCCTTTTTCTTATCACCACCAACTGAGATGGTGGCAAAGTACTGAATGACACGCTTGGTGTTCACAGTCTTTCCAGCACCGGATTCTCCACTGGACAATAGAGACAAACGTGTGAAAATGTTTTGTACAAGCGTTTCTTAGTTTACAAATGAAAATATAACTCACGTGATCAACACAGACTGGTTCTCCCTGTCTGTTCAAACAGAAGCATGGAATCAATAATGTAGTATTTCCACAGCAGTCGGCTCAAATGATTTTGAACTTGTACATGTTCATCTTATTATTATTACATACCAGTAAGCATGAATTGGTATGCATTGTCAGAGACGGAGAAGATGTGGGGAGGAGCCTCCATACGCTTCTTGCCTCTATAAGCACTCACAACTTCGGAATCGTACACTGGGAGCCACTTGTAGGGGTTTACAGTGGCGCAGAACAGCCCAGAGTAGGTCTGAGAAAGACGCAATGTGTAAAAATGTCTTAAGGGGAGACTATTTATGGACACAATTTTGAGCAGATTGTCTTACGTAGATCATCCATGCTGCATAACGCTCTTTGAGGTTATACAGGACAGAGGCTTCATTGAGATGGGTCATCATGGCCATGTCTTCAATTTTGTCGAACTTGGGAGGGTTCATTGGAGTGACATCGTCTTCTTTAACTGTCCTCTCCTAGATGAAGACATGAGACAAAGTGAGAACCCAATCACATGTTTGGAGCACATGAGTTTAAGACAAGAAGAGAAGATGCCCACCTCCTCGGTGTCCAGGACTTTGACGGTGACTTTACCACCCTCTTTCTTGAGGATTGTAGCCTTCAGGTACAGCTCCTTTGCATCGGCCACATAGCAGGCTGACTTGGCATCAAATGGTTTGCTTTGAGCCTCAATTCTCTCCTTCTCTGGTTTACGGAGGTAGATGGCAGCTTTGCCATACATGGCCATTTCTGCGTCGGTACTCATGGTGGTGGTTTACTGTATGTCTGTGCGGCAATTAGAATGACAGCCTGATTAATTCGTATCACATCTGCATTGTACAACCAAATAAACAATTTCTTCTCGCCAAATTCATTTTATTGGGTTTTCTAGTTCAACGTGGAGTCACGTTCACCAACATTTTGATATTAGATCAGCACGACGATTCAAACTGAGTCCATTCAATTTCTATAACGCTGACCCCCATTAGGGCCGCGGGTGTGCTGGAACTTATTCCAGGTGACTTCAGGTGAGAGAAAGTTTACACCCTGGAATGGTTGCCAGCCAAATGCAGAGCACATTTGCACAACCGGAGACAAACAACCATTCACACTCTCACCTATGGACAATTTTGAGTGTTCAATTAATGTGGACGGAAACGAGAATACCTGGAGAAAACCCACACAAGCATGCAGAGCCCATGCAAACTTCACACAAAATACGAATATGAACGCACGACCTCTGAGCTGTAAGACATATGTTTTAACCATGGCCCCGCTGCGCCGCCTCCCTAAATAAGTAACTTAATATTTTTAAGAATATCCATGCAAAGTCACTGAACCGCGTTCATACAGTACCTCCCGCTTATCCTTTTAATAGTTGAATGTCACAATCCTGTTGAAATGACATTTTTGTTACTGTTAGTACATATTATATTCAGGTCTATATTTATTAAAATAGTATTGTATATATTTTAAACGGGGTATATATTCAACTGTGTCCCAGCAGAGAGTGGTTTTCTGAGTACTTACCACAGGCTGGGGTCTTCAGGCTCCTCCACCACATACCGCCTCAGCACCCATGCTCTCCTTTTATACCAAGTGTTGTTTGCTTATATGGCAAGAGTTAAATAGGGACCACGAACCAAATGTAGTGTGGCAAACTTTGAAAGCCAACATCCACGAAAGCATGTCGTCTCACATTCTTTTTTTCTTTTAAATGATTTTTTTTTTTTTACCAGTTCCAATTGATTTATATGTTGTTTGGCAATAAATAAACGTTTTTTTTTAAATTTTGAATCCTTATTCATTTACATAAAAATGAGACTATTTTCTTGCCCTTGTGCTCTTACCAATTGTGATGTAGACTAGAATGCACATAAAACATAATTTAAGAATCAAGACAACTGTCGCAGCCTGTGGCTTATGACTGTTGTGATGAGTTTATTTTCTTCCTTAATGCAAATGAGAACGTTTCATTTAAATTAGATCAAATCATGGTTTTAATTTTTGTGGGTAGTCTTTTCCAATTCTATTTATATTTCACTCAATTTGCCTGATCTAAAACTGCTGAAATCACAATCATCACCTGTTGGAAAAAGTTGATTTTTGGATGGAGTGGCCAGATACTCATCCCCAAACCATTGGACAATTGAAACAAAAAAGCTATTTAAATACATATTAAGGTATGAGAAACTTTAGGAAATGATTACAATTCTACCTTTGAGCCATTCTCCATCATTCTGCCAAACACACATAGCTCCACTTCCTTTCCAAAGACAGTTTTAAGCCACTATTGGCTTAATTTCCACAATTACCCCATGAAGGCCTATATTCTATGATTAATAAATTATGATAATAATTATAAAAACTTTTTTGCATATCCTCTAAAAATACATTTCAATATTTTGCTTTTTACTTATTGGTAAAAAAAAAAAAATAAGGCATGAATTTTACAACAAAGCACATCGTAGTGTAAATACGTAAATGTGACTCATTTTTCATTCCAATGGTGTTGCATTTAACAGTTCAACAACTAATCATGCCCTCCACTCTGACATGTGTCGTCCTTTGTGCGAACATGCTTTGCTTACAAAGCAGTAGTTAAATTTGGGACAGCTGCCAAATATGGCGTGGAGCACAGCTGATGCTTACATGACTTGAGACATTTGTCACAGCAGCATAGATCTGATGTATCACATTTCCATCAAGGAAAACAGATTCTGGAGAGCCCCCTTTTGAAAATGTAATTTAATGCTTAATTTCAGGTAGACTAATGCTGTTGACGCCCTCACTTCACAGCCCATATTAATTAAATTCATCATGTATCAAACTCTATTTCTTACTCTTGTCATGTCTTCATAATAACTTCTTAAGGAATGAAAGGAAGAAGCATGAAAAGTTTTATTTTGTGATGTATCTTTTCATGATTATTGTATTTTTTTAAGTGAAGTTTATTATTAAACAAATGGAATTATTCTTATTTGTAACCACGAGTAACAGATATGTCTCTGGTATTCACACATATCATGCTATTAACACTTAAATCTGCAGACAGAGCCGCATGTCCATTTTTGGCTTCACATACGTTGCTTGTCACAGTTGTTGAGCAATGGCCTTTTGAAATGTCATACACAACTGAAATGATTTTGTATGAATGTTTTCAAGTTATAATATCATGCATTTACTTTTTCAGGTACTCTTTTAGGATTTTCTTTCAGAAATGGGAAATGGATACATTTAGGATCAGAACAAATCACGAACATTGAGAATTTTGTTCTGTAACTTTGTCTGAATGGGTCAGAAAATGGAATGATAGGAGGAAGTACCAGTTAAAGCTGCGATGTGTCTTGTTTTTGCCGACCCGAGTCACCACGCTGATTAAGTCCTCAAACATTTTGCTGTATTTTTCACTATTCGACCTTCAATTTCATGTCGACCAGTGACATTCCTCCTTGTTGGTACAATGAAAATAACAGACCGAAAATGACACACTTGGGAATGGGAATAATGTGGCTTGGTGTCTCCAGTTTGTGGTAATAATAAGTAAAATAATAATATTAATAATACATCAGGGACAGCACAGTGGTCCAGTGGTAAGCACGTCGGCTTCACAGTGCAGAGGTGTTGGGTTCCGGCTCCGGCCGTCCTGTGTGGAGTTTGCATGTTCTCCCCGTGCCTGTGTGGGTTTTCTCCGGGTCCTCCGGCTTCCTCCCACATTCCAAAAACATGCATGGCAGTCTGATTGAACACTCTAAATTGTCCCGAGGTGTGACTGTGAGTGTGAATGGTTGTCTATGTGTGCCCTGCAATTGGCTGTCAACCAGTTCAGAGTGTAGTGGCGTAGTTTCAACTTCACTGGAATCAGTGTTTGTACAAAATATACCATGTCGATTCGTATTTGCAGTAGTTTTCCTTATTTGAACAAATGCTCTACTTTGAGAAGGGAAATGTATGGATATTGTGTTTTACTATTCTAATGTTGAAGGATTGTGGGCCTGGGAAGTTTTTGCAGCTTCTGCAGAAAGACCTTGAGGGCATCACTTACTAAACTGAGATAATGTATTGCAGGCCGCATATCGCTGGCATTGGACTGAAACCTTGTACCTCTAAAATAGTCGCTTTTCAAGCGACCCAAAAAATGTCATGTTTGTTCCACCATTAACATTGCACCGTCAAAGAGAGAAAAATATATCTGATTGGCGATAATATGTAAAAATAACACCCACGCGAGTGGACTGACCAATAGTCCATCCGTCCATTAGCCGAGCCGCTTATCCTCATGAGGTTCGCCATGCCAATGCATTACACAGTAGTCTGTTTAAACCCTTTAGATCCATTTGAAGAAGCACACCTCCATCTTTTTAATAAATAAATAACCCCCCCCCCAAAAAAAAAAAAAACCCTAATAGTTTACAAGTACTTTGCTATTGATGTAAATATAGATTGAGAAGCTGTACCCATACATTGGAAGCTCATCTTACTGGCTTTTGCACTCAACAAAGTCATTTACAAGTTTTTTGTATTCCTTGTGTGGTTTGTTTGTTTTGTTTTTTGTCTCAGAGGAATTGTCCGATGGCCTTACAGTACATGAGCCAGTTTTTGATCATCAGGAGGCAGGGTCAAATCCTGGAGTCCCTGATGTGTGGACAAATTCGTCACTGCAACCGGTGCACAGGTGGGCACAGTCGAATCTGCCGAATTCGTCCTCTGTTTTAAATGTCGAGATTCTACATGTGGCTGTCACTATAAATCATGAAGGAATTGTTCAATTCGCTCAAAAAGATACCCAAGCAGACATGCCTCACTGCCTTCCACTCATTTCATTGACAGGATGGCAGCTGGGCAGCTTTGCCAAGCTGGCCTCATAAGAACTCTGTCTCTGACAGAGAAACATACAATGTATGATCTGCCTCCTTGTTTGGAGATCAATCGTAGCATTTTTAAAAAATAATAACCCAAATTATCTTTCAGAGAATACTTTTATACAGTATGTTTGTAAACAGTGCCAGTAAGTGTGCTTTCAACATTTGGATGTCATCATAAAACAAGCAGTGTTTGCGTAGGCAGTCTCAAAGAACGACAGGTATTCATTACACACTTTTGTGTTTACTGCTGGTATAAATCAGCTATTTAACAACTTTATACATGGAGTTTTACTTAACTGGGGATTGCTATTGACATTTATTGCTTTTTAGCATCTTAATACGAACCAAAACACTAGGTGTGAAATTTTTTACGTGATAAAATTGGTAAGACAACCTTATCATGTGCCCATGGACGGAACGGCCGCAAGAAAAAGGAGTTGAACAGATACGAACAAAAGTAATCTAGTAAAAGCACTATCGGTACTGAAGTAATTATAAAATTACTTAAATGCAACTTGTCATGTAAAAGGTCACTCATTTAAAATATAATTGGAGTCTTTTTTTTTTTTTTGTTTGTCTTATCTCTCTGTGGACTACAAAAGGTCTCGACCAAGGTGTTTTCACTGGAGTGTCGCCTTTACATATCAAAGTGCAGTAGCAAAATAACAGCACACATCCACAATGTCTACCTCTACTTTGTCCAATAATTCAAAATCAAACTCGAATGGCACTTTGTAGCATATGCTGACTGAAATCGAAAATAGCCCGTTATCGTCCGGGTTCATTTTTATTATTATACAATTCAAAATTGTATTGAGCTAATTACATGTAGATTTATTTGTAGTGAAGCACAATAATAGGTTGTTCTAATAAGACAAGGCGAAACAGAAGAGACAAGACATGAATTGAAAATTGAAATACCCTTAACTATAATAATGCTCTCTTCTTTATGTAGTTTGAATCGTATGAATTAGTGCTACTGCTACTGAAAGCACTAAGTTCACTGAAAAGGAGCATATATACTGTCGATTCGTAAATCCTGTGGCATTGTTGCAGCTACACAGCATGCCAACCATTCCAAAAAAAAAAAAAGTAACAAATACATCCACCCATGTCACAGGTGAGTTAATTATGTGTGGATTTGCTGGAATATCGAAGAATCTTTTTTGTCTGCATTTGACCCAAGACAGCAAAGGCACACTGTTAGTGAGACACACTGGAGAAGGGGGCTGCTTAAGCGCCTGGGGAGCAGGACAAGGTATCGATGTCTTGCTCAAGGACACCGTAGACATGTGTCAAGGGATGGTCTTGAAGCGGGGTCCCCATGGGCCAAAACTGACGATCTTTACCACTTGGCTACGGATGGGGGGTGTGAGTGTGCTAAGTGAGGAAAAAGAACCTTGCCTATAAAGATGTGTCAATTACATAATTCTGGAAGATATCTAACGCAAATACCTGAACCACTTTTATGCGCACGACTGAAAAAACATGCATTCGTTTTTTTTTTTGAAGACTTGTCTGCTGGTGAGGCTGCTCTGATTGCTCACTTCTCTCTGATGTGCCTCTGGTGAGGCTGCCCTTGACTCTCAATGAAGGCGGCACTTTCTACAAACTGGCATCTTAGAATGGAATTTTCTCCTTCACAACAGAAAGTGTTTAAGAGGTGTCGGAAAGGCACAGTCCTCCAGGAATAAACTTGCAACATAAGGAGGATGGATGATGCGTGTCCGGTAAGTTGAGCACACCGTGAGATATGTTTGACGGCCGCCCTAAAAGGAAGCCAGGAATGCTCTGATGTGGATACAAAGCAGTGCTCCAATCAGAGAACAAGACGGGTCAGTATAAAGGTCAGAGCAGAGTATCTGTCATGTTTTGCTCAAGCTCCAAACTCCAGAACCTTTTTCTCCTTTGCTTCAAACGACCTTTGTTGTTACACTGTGGTATTTGTTCATTTGCCTGGAATTTGAACCTGTAGCTCAAACTTGGACATAACACAACCGAAAACACAACTGGTGTAATGGGTTCAATAACTAAACTCTGTGGACCTTTACAACTAAACGGCAACATTTAGCCTCCATCCACTCTCTTCCTGCATCGACACACTTCCTCACAAGAAAGCAAACTTGCTCCAGGAGGAGTTAAAAATAATAATCAGAGAAAAATAAAAACCTCAGACTGGTGGGATTTGCTTCTCACCTAAATTGATGACCAACTGTGGAAAGACAGTGCGCCTAGTTTACAGTGAATTGATCTTGTTTTATCTGCTTTGCATGGTGAGGAACCATTCTCATTTGCTTTCTGGCTTCAGTTCATCACAACAAGATTTACAAATAGCAACGTGCACCGTTGTATGCACACCATCGTGTGAAATGAAGCATCTGGGCAATTGAGGATATCCTATTTAAAAGCTAAGAAGCTTGATGTGCTTTTAAGGTCACTGAAGTTAATGGTGTCGAGCTGTGAGGAATGTCGGACTGTTATCATAGTTGGGGGAATTTAACACGTCCACATTGGACCTTCTTTTTCCATGTGTCTCATGTGACCATTTGTTGCCTGATCTTATTTTCTCGCCGCATTTGAATGAACACAATATAAATCTCTTTCCATTCTGTTGTTTTGTTCTTTTTTTTTTTCTGTATCAGCAATGTGCAACATTTTTCAGAGTTCCGCATAATACTATGTATGATGAATGTACGATCACATTGTGGCAATAAAGCTTCTCTGCGCACAACAGGTCTCCAGTATTTATTTGCTAGAACACAAGGACATCGAGAAATCAACCCATACGATATATGATATAATAAGATGACATTTTCAGTGAGTTGTCGTGTTAATTGTTACTCGAAATAGCGTTGGACAGCTGTTCAATTTGGCAACTCTATTCTGTACTCGCTAAGATTGCTCATTACTTCGGGAATTCGCTTGCCTGGACATGGTGCATGTACTATTACGACCCAGTTAAGGATACATTTTGTAGCGGTGTTTATGCTTTCATGAACATACTCGGTGAGTGCCGAGGGCCAAATTTTTTCTCCGACAAGCAGTAGCCTCAAATTGTTCACAGAGGAGTAACGTGGCGGCATTAGCACTTTCCAAGTACAAACATTAGATAACTGTGGAACGTTGCAAGACCACAGCCGAAATACGCGGAAGCAAGACTTCTTGTGTGTGCATTTCTAAACGACAAACTGATGAAAGATTGGTTTCAACCTAAATTTTTTAGTTCTGCTGATGGTTTGAACCCAAACTTCGAATTCTTTTTCCATGGCGTCCTTGTACAATGGAATAATATGATTCAGGAGAGCACAAAGAGAACCCGATGTCAACAGAGTGATGCAAGCAAAATGATGACAGGATATCAACACGTGATATCAGGTGGCAACTGTTAAGCGATGCGGAAAATGGATGAATGGATTTTACAGCTTGTACATTTTTTTTTCCAATCTTACCGCGAAGCTGCATTTTTGACACATTTAATCTTTTCGTTGTTTCAATATGTAACACCAGTTCCTGCTTGGTGCTGACATTGAAAACAAAGCAATTTTCAACATGTGGGAGGAAACCGGAGTACCCGAAGAAAACCTACACAGGCACGTGAACACAGAACATGCAAGAAGTCTGGAACCGGAATCGAACCCTGTGTGTGTGTGTGCGTGCGTGCGTGCGTGCGTGCGTGCGTGCGTGCGTGCGTGCGTGCGTGTGTGTGTGTGTGTGTGTGTGTGGGTGGAAGGCTAGTGGTGTAACACCTATGACTATCCTGTCAGGTCAGGCTATCAGCCATAACAAAGATCCCAACGTAAACTCGGGGCATCAATTAAATCACAACAGAATTTTAATTCAAGAAGAGAGCACACAGAACATGGGTAGACAGATGCAAATAAGCACAAATGCCTGCACATTACTGCAACACCACCAGTGACTACACTGGCCGGGAAAGATTCTCAGAATACAGTCCTCGAAAAACCAACAGCAACTAGGAATCACTAATGAAGCCGTAATAGTTCGATGTCTCTTGTGCGCTTCAGTTGTAGCCGTGAATCGGCTGGTTGTCAAAGCAAGTGCCCAACAAGGAAACTCTGCCCACAAATGCTCACCAAGACAACTGAAACACAAAACACGAAGTAAAACAACAACATGACATAAACACTGGTGAATCCTGCAGCCACAGCAACAACTACTGACAGTACAGCGAAAATATAAAAAGTCCACACATCCCTGTTCAAATGCCAGGTTTTTGTGATCATAACAATTCGACCCAGGTAAAACTTTTCCCAACATTTTTTGACCTAGAACAAAATTCAAGCGTGAGATAACCACTGCCACCATTCAAAATGGATCTGATTAGCCCCGTATAAAGTTGAGCTGTTCTAGTAGGCTCTCTTTTTGGTTTGTGTTTTGCTTTCTTCGCTAGCAGAAGACTGAAGGTTTTGTTCTAATACTAACTGCAATGTCAAACTGCTCATACTGTGATTTTCTCACCTTGATGAAGCCCCCAATCAGTATGATGTTCTTTTGATGGTTTTATGTTTGCATCGGCCATACCTTCGGGAATTCTGGCCAAAAACTTCAGTCTAGTTTTCGTTGGATCATATGTTAGGTTGATCGTGTCATGGTCCCTTGAAACTAGGTTAACGTGGTGCTGGGCATTATTGTTAAAAAAAAAAAAAGAGTTAAAGCCTTTTATTGAAGCCTTTTTTCAATAATAGGGGTACTACTGTATTTTTATTGAGTACCTGCGTTTTTGTTCAGAACTTAAGTAGGAGATACAATTCTAAATTAGTTGATACATGCTTGCAGTTGTCATGTTCTAAAAAATTTGAGTTTATATGTCGCTGGCATCGGGCTGAAATCTCATATGTCACAATTTGGTAAATGTCATATTTGTTCACAGATCTACAGTACACTATTGGTTGGTCCAAATGTGAGGGTCTTATTCGTACAAGTAAGTGACCGATCTTGTGTGTTGAAAATAGCTTGTGCACTTTGACGACGCAAAGTTAATCGTTGAACAAATAGCCGATATCCTGTTTTTGGGGCCTCCTGAAGTGTTGATTTTTGGAGGTACGCGGTTTCCACCGGACGCCAGTGGGATCTTTATTTTTCAGTGTTGAACCATTTGATTTTCAACATTTCAGGGATTTTTTTTTAATCCTTGTAACCTTTTGTTTGACGCAGTGCCACACTGACTTTGATTGCTGCTAATCATTGACTACTACTGAACTAGTATTTGAGCAAAATTATTTCAATCGTGTTGCTCTTTTTTGGGTTGGATACAGTATTCTGACAGTTCAAGAAGAGATAAACAGTCTGATATTACTGACCTTGCAACTATTCTCGTAATTCGGTTGATTGAATTTCCTGGGATTATCAACAGACACAATAATAGCTTGTCACGTAACTGTATATCTTCTGCGCTTTGAAGTACATCACACTGGATGTGAATTAAGTACATGTGAGGTGGTAATTTCAAAGGAGGATTCAAATTCAATATCAGTAGTAGTGGAGCTGCTGATGAAGAGTGGCTTTCACTCACACCTCACTTTTTCCATCCATGTTCAAACATCGCTTATCCTGAACAGGGTCGCGCGTCCGTGCTGGAGCTTATCCCTGCTGACTTCAGGCGGAAGGTACACTAAAGTCTCAACTGGTCGCCAGTCAGTCGCAGGGCACATAAAGAGAAAAAAACAACCATTCACACCCACTTTTATTAAAACAATTAGCTTTTGTTTTGATAGCATTTGTTCATGGTTAACTCCTTGGTTGGTGTATTGGATTCAGATTCCTGAAAAACTTTGGGTCCATTTCAATGAAACGTCATTTTACAATGACCATTCATTAACTTTGCTGATAAACACAGGTGACCAAGTGGAAGTTTGGTGAAATGATCTTTTCAACCACAACTCCTGTGGTAATATTTCTTCTTATAGTACTTATCCAGTGCAGTGTGCAGTTACTGGACCACTACACATGACATCACACGTCACATTACCTACATGTCAAATTTTGATGACGGCATGCAATGGGTGTGCATGTACGCTGTATTTGTTTCAAGGGCCATTGACAGCCTCACTGAGAAGATGGACTCAGTGTGTGTGTGTGTGTGTGTGTGTGTGTGTGTGTGTGTGTGTGTGTGTGTGTGTGTGTGTGTGAGTGGGAAGTGGGGGGGGGGGTAGAATTGGGTGTTCATATTCCATCTCCCACTCCCTCTTTTGTTATTTGTCATTCTATCTGCCCTCTGCCACTTTCCATTTCAAAAAAAACGATAAAGTCATCCACCTTGGTTCTCTCTTCTGTGTGGTGTGATTCAAGACCTGCTCCCTATGAACAGTGCGGGAAAATTAGCATTTGGATTTTGTTTTTTTTTTTAAATAAAATTGTATATCGTCTGCTTGCATGGGTTTCCTCTGGAGACTTGGGATTCCACCCACGTTCCTTAAATATGTTGGTAAATTGAATACTTGAAAAACATGCTTCTTAGGTTACTGAAAAGACTATAAAATGTCCTTGTGTGTGAATGTGAGTGTGGATGGTTGTTTCTCTTTTTGTGCCCTTTGAGTGACTTGTGACGAGTCCAGGGTTTACTCTGTCTGACACCCAAAATAGGCAGGGATAGTCTCCAGTTCACCTGCAGCTAGTGATGGGAAAATGAAGCTTCATTTGCTTAAAGGACACTCAGACAACAAAGTGTATGCAGAAAAGTGGTGAAGATTGCATGACTGTCTTGTGTCCTATGTGTTGTGTTGTGTTATTTTTGTTATTTTGACTTCAAAATGGCGCCGCGAGAGTGGCTGCCTTTCCAGCAGCTCCTATATTTTGTTGTTCTACTTCTTCCTTTCATAACTTTGCTGCTGTGAATTGGGAATTTCTCCATTGCGAGACTAATAAAGGTTTTCTTATCTTATCTTATCTTATCTTAATGAACTAGTTATAGTATTTCTGACTCCTCTAGATGGCACTGTTGTCAGCCCTATGTCGACTTGAGTGTAAGATCTTATGTTGATAAACTGAAGTATAATTACAAGCATCCCAATGTCATCATAAAAAAATAGGCAGGAGACCTTGTGAAAATAAATACATGTGTCATTCTCAAAACTGTAGGTCACGGCTGTACTGGAGTTGTTTTGGGGATTTTCTTTCTTCTTCTTATTTATTTATTCTTTTAATCTGGATCTCAGCAAGACCCATTTAAAACCTGCCAACTGCATAAAATGCTGACTGATATAATTGAAGCGTTATTATTGTAATAAAGCAGCCATTATCCATATAATGCACAGCATTTACAGTGTGTATCACAATGCAATAGTATCTCTTTATCTTTTTATAGTTGAGAACAAAACTGCCCCGATTTTTAAATGAAGACTGACAGTGGAATTTCCACATTTCTCAATTTTTTGTGATACCAAATAATGCATTGTGAGCATTGTTATGCTGGAAACGTGCTAACGACTGAATTGCTGTTTCAACAGTAGGACTGAAAACAGCTAATCTATTTTAGGCCGATGTTCACGTTCACTGTGACAGTAACGTCGGTATGCTTTTATTTATGAGGCCATGCATGGGTTTGTTAACACAGCCGCCGTTTGCCATACCAACATGTCACCAGCCCTTCACTGAGGATGAGTAGGACCTCTTCCAAGATTCTCCCCCGCCCCCGCTGTGGATTTGTGTCATCCTCACAACATTGCAAAGTGCTAAGCTGTAAAGTATCTTTCGGGAATGAAATGCTGAGGTCAGAACAGAGGTATTCAATAGCAAATATGTATTTTTTCTCAACACATTTTGACATCCTGTTGACATGCTATAAATGTCTCACTAAAGTCAGATTTCCATTTGGTACTTTTTCAATGTCACTCATCTCCTTTCCCAGCCTATCATATGCTCAGGTTTCAGAAATGTTTTCTTTTTTACCAAACTGAATTATTGAATCTGCATTGCCTTTTCATTGTGTGCCTTGTATGTGCCGTTCAGCCTTAATAAGTGTTGTTAATGTGCAGATGAGGAAGGCTGAAACAGGGGAATAAAAGGGATTTAAGAAATGTGTAAATTCGGCACCATTCATTCATGTGGTTTTGACCTTTCACCGACCTGGCACTGCATTTTAAGCTGCAGTACTCCTGATTCACCGCTAGGAGGAGCTATTACTTTACTTTGTTTTCTGCCTGCAGTATTATAGTGCAGTTTGGTTTGCTTGAACACTAAGTATTCACTGTATCAGTATAAGCTTTATTAGCAAAGAGAAACATTGTCCAAATATGGAAATTAGACGCAGTACAGTAACTCAGTGATGAATAGTTGACTCATAAAACGACTAAGCCTATTTGGCTTGACTGCTTTATCTGCTGTCAACAATATGTTGCCTGCTACACAGTACAATTTGTAAAGTACATTTTACTCTAAAAAGACTACATGTGGTCTCACTTCAAATAGTGTAAAATTTACATTTGGAAAAGAATGAAATATTCGGAAATAAATTTTACTCAACGTACTTTTTGGGAATTTCTCCATTGTGAGGCTGATAACGGTTTTCTTATCTTATCTTCTTATCTTATCTTCTTATCTTTCCTTTGTATGAGAGAATTTGTCTTTTCCATTCATTTGACTGGAGCATCAAAGTTTAATGATCATTTTGAGGACTCAGTGAATCTTAAAGATCCTACAAAGTAAAATTAATGTGTCTTGTACATTTGACAAGCCATAAAAATGGCATTGTTAACATTCCTCATCAATGATTAAAAAACAACAGCAACAAATACACAGTAAATAAATTAATACAGAGTCACTTTTGTTCCTCTAATTGAGTTGTATTTTAACATTTTGGTGTACAATTGCCTCCGCTGGCCACTAGGGTAGGAGTACTGTACATCTTCGGAATGAATCAAGGTCATACATGCTCAATGTACAACATAAAGCACAGATGATCAAAATCTCTTCACTAAGTCTACTGTACATGACATATATCAGTGTAAAATGTGGGTGAGTTACTTATCAAATAAAAGTTGATTTGAATTGTTTGGAGTACAATTAATCTACCAAAATAAAATTCACTCTGAATATTTTACTCTCAGTCACTGATGGTGTAGTGGTACACTCGCCTGACTTGTGTGTGGGCAGCATGGGATCGGTCCCCACTCAGTGACGGTGTGAATGTGGGTGTGTATGGTTGTTCGTCTCAATATGTGCCCTGCGACTGACTGGCGACCACTTCAGTGTGTAGTCTGCCTGCCGCCCTAAATCTGCTGGGGACAGGCTCCAGCAACTCCCACAACCCTGTTCAGGGAAAGCGGTGTTGAAAATGGATGGGTGAATGGGCTTTGGGGAAGACACTGATCATGTTAATGATTTCTCACAATAATTAGGAAACAAAGTCACTGACAGTGCAGAGGTGCACTCGCCTGAATTGTGTGCAGTCACCGTGGGATTTGTTCCCACTCACTGAAGGTGTGGACACGGGTGTGAATGGTTGTTCGTCTCTATATTTGCCCTGCGACTGACGATCAGTCAGAGGGGTACCTGCCCGAAGTCATCTGGGATAGGCTCCCGCACTCCCGCGACCCTGTTCAGGATAAGTGGTGTTGAAAATGGATGGATGGATGGATGGATGGATGGACGGATGGATGGATGGATGGATGGATGGATGGACGGACGGATGGATGGATGGATGGATGGATGGATGGACGGACGGATGGATGGATGGATGGATGGATGGATGGATAATTACAAAATACACATCAATATCTAATTTCTATACATCTCGGCCGGTGTTTATATTTTTTATGATCAGTTCAGCACCATTCTAGGAAATCACCATATCCCATCAATGGTAAGCTATTTTCAGAACAGGCTGTTGAACTACCTATGCGGTACTTGGGGGGGGCCCCCGGTGCCTGCGGACACCATGTTGGTGACACCTGGTGCACAGTATCTCTACCCACAATACCACTCCCCGCCTCAGAAGCTGTTCCGTAGATTTTGTTACTTCGTTATTGAGTAAATGATTTTGCTGGAATTGAAGTCACCAATTCACCCACAGGACAATTTAGATTGTGTTGTTAAATTGCCTTGTATGTTTTTGGAATGTGGGAGGAAACCGGAGTACCCAGAAAAAGCCCACGCTGGCATGGGGAGAACAAACTCCACACAAGGCTAGCACACCCCGTGCCCCTTGTGAGGATAAGCGGATCAGAAACTGGATGCATCTTATTATTATTATTATTGTGTTTGTACGTGTGTGTGTGTGTGTGTGTGTGTGTGTGTGTGTGTGTGTGTGTGTGTGTGTGTGTCATACCTTGCTGCCATTCATATATCCATTTCATAATTACTGTATAATAGTTACCATAAGCAACTTTTTGTCCCTTGGCCTTTGTTCCCTACATTCGAATACCAGTCTGGTCTTTCTTTAGTGTGTTTGATTGTTCATCTGATTTTTTATTCGTTATTTAATCGTTATTGTAATGCTTATTTGTTCTGTGAAAATATCAATAAACCGATTGCCGAAAAAAAAAGTATATTCGCTAATAAGGCGTTTAAAAAAACGGAAATAGTTTTATTTTGATGAGTTTATTTGATTAACTTCCTGTAACACGTGGTATAATTTCTATTAACTTGGTACAGCTCGCTGTCACTGGTGGGAAGGAGCGTGCCTTCCCTTCCAAGGATGAATTAACGTTCTATCTGCGCTTTCCAGGGTCCCGAGGATAAACATGCTTATCGGGACTTCTATTTCAAAAATAGCTGAATGAAAGTTAAAAACGACCTCTATTTTCCTGCGCGGCAAAACTAAAGAAATTGTCACTCGAAAAGCGCGGAGAAGTTGGACGTCGTTTTTTTTTTTATTTTTTTTAACCGAGGTAAGATTTGTCGGGGAGCTTGTGGTTCTCGTGTGCTGGATAAAGGAATCTAGAAAGATTATGGATATGAGAAAATGAGCATCATTCAGAGAACCTGCAGTGTTTACATGTAAGGAAGCATGCTTATTAAGTGCATGTCTACACGTGGGTCTAATCTTCAATTACGAATTCGAGTTGAGGATTTGTTGACGACCAATTGAACATGGCACAGAGCACATGGTATGCATTTGAGGGTGGGGAGCAATATTCCTGTTGAGATGTTGCGAGCCATACCCAACCCTTCCTCTTTGGCGTGCTGTCACTGCGCTTGCACTGTCAAAGAGGGCATGCAGGTGACTTAGGTGTGATGTGTGACTTGAGGGGCAGCTCCTCTGCAGAAAAGAGGCAACATATGCCTTCTGCATAGTATAATGCAAACGTTGCTATGTATTGTAGGACCAGAGAGTGTGTGTTGATTTGAGTTCTTGCATCAAGAAGAAACAATAGCATAGCAATGTATTGCATCCAATTTAATTTAGAGGATATAAAAACGACATTTTTTCTGTCTTGAATGTTGGTTCTAGGTTTGAGCATCTTAAATGGCCAACAAAATCCAGAATGAACTATGTTTCCTTTGTTCTGTGCCCCTTTAAATGACAATGTTTATCATGTATTGTGTAGCAGTTCACCCCTCGCTCTCCTTCGACACAGTGGTGCAGCAGGTGTTTTCTGAAAGGTGGATTTCTCTGTACGTCTACTTAGTGCATCATCACGACCAGTGTGACATCACATGGGAAGAATCATGCTGGTTATGACACATTGTGTATCTTAGCAACAAACAGCATCCTCCTTTTGGCATGCCGTTCTGTGAGCAAATCCACACTTATGGAGATGAGGTGTTGTCTAAAAGCCCCATCAACTAATAGGGAAGAAATGAGTTTCAAATAAAACGGCGTTTTCTTATTGTACTCAAAACGCTTCCGTTTTTACCACGCCATGATCTTGTTGTTGCCAATTTGGAGGCTTTGGCTTGGTCATGATGTGTTTCAGTTTCGAGAGGGCGACAGTGACCTCCACTCGGTTCATGCTGCGTGGCCACATCTGGTTTGTGCTTTTGCTCCGAAGGCATTTTCACATCAACAATTTAGCCTGGGTGGACAGACAACGTGGCATATTTGAATTTTAGTGATTATATAGGATATCGTTATGGAAGGGAAAAAAAAATACATGGTGAGCTTGTATTTCAATGACCGTTCTTAACTTCACTGATAACCCATCCTGATTTCAGCTGTGGCATTTTGATGGGTCTTATGTTTTTCTAATGTGTCCCGCACATTTCCCATATAAGGTTAATTTAGAAATGTGACACTCACTTTCAACCAGGAAAAACATGAGCATTATCGTTGAATCCAGAGGGAGCGCTGTTAACATAAGATTCTATCATCCCTCACTAAAGAAAGCTGTTTATCGTACATTATTTCACTTTTTTTGGGCAGGGCCATTGCTGTATGTTGTTATGTTAATGATAAATGTTAATGTTTTGATAATGTGCAGTCGACGAAGAAATTTCTTATGGCTCTCTATGACAATCGTCTAAAATGTATGAATTGTTTATGTGTAAAAATGTCAAGCGCCTTGCTTCTCTAAAGCACATGGTTTCATCAAATCAACGCATTTACATTCAACATAATTCATAGTGAAATGTCAAATTTACTTTCAGCCAACAAATTGTGTTCCTCCATTTTTGGTCTTACGAACAGGACACATTACGCTCAACGTCAAATGTTGTCAAGACCATTTGTACAACATGACAGTGACTGACTTTCAAAATCGACATAAAGTGGAGTTAGAGGGTTTTCATTAAATGTATGATTCCAGATACACGTTGTCATATTGCTTCTGTACTTTAATATCAAGCAGCATTACTGAATGAATGAATAACAAACCAAGTGCCAAGCCAATACTCAAGTGAACAAAATATTTTTTGTCAGACAAACATTTTAATAAAGTGCTGTTTATTTATTTATTTATCTCATGGTTTACTTTTTTTATTGATGACAAAAACACTTTCCTTTAATTGTCTTTCAGATGCATCAAATTTTGTTTTGTGTTTGTGATTAAACATATAAAGATTATCCATCCATCCATTCATTTTCTGATCCGCTTTATCCTCACAAGGGTCGCTGTCTTCGGGCAAAAGGTGGGGGGACACCCTGAACTGGTTGCCAGCCAATTGCAGGGCACACAGAGACTAACAACCATCTGCACTCTCACTCACACCTAGGGACAATTTAGTGTTCCATCAACCTGCCATGCATGTTTTTGGAATGTGGGAGGAAACCGGAGTACCCGGATAAAACCCACACAGGCACAGGGAGAACATGCAAACTCTACACAGGAAGTCCTGAACCGGAATTGAACCCTGCACCTCTGCACTGTGAGGCCGACGCGCCAACCACTGGGCCACCAGGCTGCCGTTAAGATTAATCAACATTACATTTCACACAGTTAATTAGAAATCAACTAGTAGTAGATTATGATCCACAGGCGGCACGGTGGTTGACTGGTTAGCACGTCCGATTAGAAAATGAATGGATGTATTATGATGCACATACTTATTGGCTATGGCCATGCCCACACAGAAAAGGAAAGTCACTTATTACATGAAGCACGGCCGTATTCCACTGAAAGGCAAAATTGGCAAGTGTTTGCAAAGGCATCAAATATTAGATTTTTCACTGGGGTTTGGTTAAATTCACAAACATTCACAAAGAATGTCGATCATGTCAGAAACATTCGGTACCTTCTCAAACCTTCGCCGCTCAGTGGGATACTTGCTTTTCCGAGTACAGTATCAGTAATAAGCACGGCTGAAAGTACTCCAGTGCAGTGCCAGATTTCCGGCATAAGGTATTTCTGAACAAGATCCTGCCCTATCTGTGTCGCTTGCTTAAGTGCCTCCTTAACCATAGCTCATCAAAGGAGTAAATCCACCAAAAGTCAAATTAACAGCCACTAGCCAATCACAGGCAAAGTTGGCTTGACAGAGTGAGATGACAAATCCAGATACAAAACCCGCACATTTTCAAAGGTGGAACAAGTTGTGAAGTAAGTTCACATCTGCTGCCGCGGCTTTAATGAGTGACCGTGTGCGCAACCACAAAATACTCGTTTCATTGTCAATCTTGGCAAAAAAAGACAAAATGGAACTGATGAAACTGTCAAATCAACCTGTCAAATAGCAAACATCACAATCTGTGTATACACACACACACACACACACACACACACACACACACACACACACACACACACACACACACACACACACACACACACATCGCCAAGAACCGATTTCAGGTAGAATTTCCCTGCTTTCAGCCATGAATAAGTCCTTACCTCATGCATAAGATCAGACTCCTAGCCCCCAAGAGTCACTCTCCATGCCCTAACCAGATTTTGGAGTGTGTAAGTTTTCCACCAGGGCACGTCTCCAACTGCAGGCCACACCAAATTGCTTTAACTTCCAATTGTCCATTTAATTCAGTGGTTCTTAAAGTGTGAAAGATGGAAAACGTGACAGGTGGGAATGGAACAGAGTAGAATACGTTTTTAATCCATGCTGATTAGATTTGAAAACTTGTGGTGAAACTTTTTTTATGAAATGGTGCACAGGGAATGACGACAATGCAGAAAATGTGGGGTAAAAGAGAAGGTTATTCTCAGAAAACATGGTCCAGGAGTGTGACATTTGAGCCCAAAACTGAACAAAACCAGTGAAAAATGATATATGCTAAAATCAAACCTTCCTGCAGTGTGTAATGCGTTGTTCGACTTTAACTGAGTATGTACCACTTTTTCCAGAATTTTAGAAATAAAAGGCAGCTTGGAAATGAGTCTAAAATTAGACAACCCACCTTGGTGAAAGCCAAGTTTCTTAAACAGGGGTTACACGACAGCATGTTTAAAATGTTGGGGGTTTATACCAGAAGACAGATTTCAATTTATAAAGGCCAAAACCGATTCATCCAAACTCGGGAGACCCTCCTTAAAGAAGTGGGGAGGAACCGAGTCGTAAGGGGAGCTGGATGGCTTTATTTGGCGAACCACATCCTCTAAAAATGTCAAGCAAACTGCTTCAAAGGAATTGAACACCGTGGAACAAGAAACTTGGACAGAGAGGGGTTAAATGTGTTAAAATGTGTGTCAACCTTGTCAAAACTGTTCCACATTTCAGGAGAAATGTCTGTGCAAATAGGCTGATGGGTTTAAGTGCAGAATCAATAGTTTAATAGAACACATGGATTAGGGTGATTTGCATGAATAAGGTTTGACAAGTGTTCCCTTTTGGCGTCTAACGGATGCCAACCTGAGTTTTTCGCGTACCTTCAAATACGCTTATGAGACAATGGGCTGCCTTTTAGTTATGTGATTGGTGATCTATGTTTCCCAGCCAGCGGCGTGGGTTGGTTCCCCAATTTATGTGGTCGCCACAAGAGCAAAAACGCCAACGGATAAACATATCTGCCGCCAATGGTGGATGAATGAAAATCCTCTCATGTTCAAAAACTAATGACTACACCCCGCATCCCATTTTTGATGATGAAAAGTTAATGACTGAACAAATGTGACATTTTTTAGGTCTTCTGAAAATGGATGATTTTGGAGGTATTAAGCACGTTTTACTGTATACACTGTAATTTGTTGTTGACAAACCATCTCCTTGTGATACGGAAATGAAAACACGGAATGACAAAGTATTTTCCCGACTTCCTTTGGGCATCAAATTCTCATCCGCATCACAACAATTATCTTCACCCGCTGTGAGCTAATCCAGAAGAATGATTGATCAGTAGTTCATCTAATGCTTCTTATTATTATTGAGGGGAAGAAAAAGTCAATGTTGAATGGAAAAATGCTTGGCATTTTATGACAACTTGTTCAGCCATTTTGCATTAAAGATGAACTAATGCCAAAATGTGGGGTGTGAGACAATTCAGCAGAGACCCCTTCTAACAAATTTTGATCAACGTGACTTAATCAATTGACAATGTGGAAAACAGCAGAGAATTGTAAGAGTATAAAAATAAGTCTTAAGTTGACTTTCAAACATTTCTACTGAAGTAGTGGAAGTAATTTCCATAAACCGGAAGAAGTCACAGGGGCTAATTTTCATTGCTCAAAATACATTCACACACAAACAAGAGCACAAATCTCAGGAAGGTTGTTTATATGATCCCAACATTATATGTGCAATGTTTGAAACGGTCAAATCTGGTGATTGAACTTAAAGGGTAAAAAATATTAACTCTCAAACTCAGTCACCATCCGCAGTACGGGGCAGACCACCTTTTCTGAGAAGAGCCCAGAACCACTGTCTTGATCGGTGATGGGTCAATGAAGGGGATGCTCCAATGGTACTCATTTGAGCAGACAAGCACATCCACAAAATCAAGCCTCAAGCCCTGGTAACCCACACCAGGGTCCAAACATACTGTAAATGACTGCGGGTGCTGTCACTTGATCTTACTCTGACTGTTTTACTTTGAATTGATAAATCACTCCCTACATCACAACTACTATCTTTTCTTCTCATCTTCAGGGTGACTATTTGTAACATCAGATCATGGCCTACACCTTGGGTTCCGCCATTGATGGCCAGACACGTGGCGTAGGGCCTCAGCACTGCATCACACGGGTGGAGCTTTCTGTTACTGCCGCCAATCTTCTGGATCGCGATGTAGCCTCCAAGTCGGATCCGTTCTGCGTTCTCTTCCATGAAGTGGATGGGAATTGGGTGGAGGTAAGACAGGGTGCTGACAGAAAGGGGGGAACTGTTGTGCAGTGTCCCCCAACATTGTCTGAGTTAATCTCACAGCACACCAAACAAAAATACTGAAGTCATGAAAATATCATCTCAATTTACACACAAATATACGTAGTGTGAAATCTGGGCCTGTTTAACTGAAAGAAAAAAAAACTCACATTGTATGGCGATTATTTCAAAAGTACATTTTGATTTTGTTTTTGTTGCAAACAACGAAAAAAATACTGGTCTTTTTTTTTTGGTGGGTAAGGGTTTCTGTGTGGTTTTTTTTTGATATAAAGAGTCTTGGTATTGTCTTGGTCTCGACCTCCAAAAGTCTTGGTCTTGTCTTGGTCTCAATACTCACTTTTCTTGAATGTGTCTTTGTCAAGTTCAGGATTGCTCTGGAACAAAGTGGATCCCGCAAATGTAGACACAGGTAAAGATTTAACAAAAAAAATGTTTTGACAGAAAACGCAGTACCGACAAAGTACAACAAATGTCCCTGGAAACAACAGTGCCAGGATAACACGAGAGAAACACAAATCTCTTGCAAAATGCAAGGGGGAATAAACAACAAAAAATCGCTTGCCATAAAAAGACAAGGAAGTCCATTTATGAGAAATGAAAACAAAACGACAAAAACTATACTTAAACCGAGAAAACAAAACGTGAACAAGAGTGCTATGAAGAAACAAGGTCAAGATCATATAAATAATTGAACACTTGGTACATGAGTTGTGAGCAGGGCAAATTATCCGACAGCAGTGACAGGAGCGACTCAGGAGGGAACGCCCTCCGCTCCACCCGGAAAACTGAAACACAAACAGAGCAGAGCATGACAGTCTTAGTCTCAATTGGTGTGATCTTGACTCAACATTATTGCATGAGAAACAAGTCGGTCTTAGCTACAGCTGCTACAAAGTACATTTGTGATTGCATGTTGCAAAACAGTAAATACCGGTGTTGCATTTTTTTGTAATGTACTGTACAGTCAATTAAAAATCTAAAAGTGGTGATATGCTTAACTGTCAAGCAGAAATGTTACTTAGTCCTCCTGGGTCCTGGTTGCTGGGAGTGCCTGTGAGGCTGCAGCGAGTGATGGGCAATGTGAACGGCGATTGATTGACACCAAAACTTGGTCACGACTTCTGTCTCTACAGTCTACTCTTCAGTCTGATAGGCTATTATTGTCAAGGCACAGTCTGTCACAAAATAATAGTTGACAAATTATAGACATAAGACGGGGTCAGACATTTTCCTCCCCAAAATCATTTTAATATGCTTCTACTGTTAATTCACAGTTTTAATATGTATGACAAAAACTGTTAGCTTGAAAATGACTTGAAAAGTCATTTTCAATTAATTAAGTTAATTAATTTAATTGTTAGTTAATTGAAGCCTTGAAAAGTTAACCTCACAAGTTTTAGGAATGTGGCGGAAGACCCACCCAAAGTACAGGGCACATGGAAAGCCAGCTAACTCCACACAGGAAGGTCTGACCGCTCGGCTCGAGGCAGACTTGCTCACCAATACTCAACTATGCGTTCTCTGCAAAACATCCATCCATCCATTTTCTACGCGTCTTATCCTTTTCAGGGTCATGTGGAGCCGGAGCCCATGACAGCTAACATGAGACAAAAAGGCAGACTTAACCGTGGATTGGTTGCCAGTCAATCATAGGCCACACATAGACGCAGACAACCATTCACACTCACATTCACACCATTAATGTGTTGGGACTGAACAGGCACAGCCTGGATGGAAGTCAGGCGAACGTACCACTACACCAGTTTGTAAAAATAGGAAAAATTGAAATGGGGGGGGGGGGGGCATGCCAAGTGCTTGCAAAAAAGATTCTCAAATAAAAGAATGTATACAATAACGGGGGGTTTGGGGGGGGGGGGGCATGCCAAGTGCTTGCAAAAAAGATTCTCAAATAAAAGAATGTATACAATAACATGAAAAAGCAAGTAAATATTTTCTCTTTTTGGAGCCGGAATCGAACCCTCCACCTCTGTACTGAAGCGGACGTGCTAACCAGTTGACCACTGGGCCGACTGTTTGAATGTCAAATCCAGTTATTACCCTTAACACATGGAAAGAACTCTCGATTAAATCTAGTCCAATGTAATAGAACGACTCATGTCTGTTCATCCATTTTCTATACCGCTTATCCTCATTAGGGTCATTGGAGCCCGGGCCCAGGTGACTTAGGGAAAGACAGCAGTACCATCTGGACTGCTTGCCAACCAATTGCAGGGCAATGTAGAGAAACGTAACAAATATTCATTTACACTCACGTTCACACCTACGGACAATTTAAAGTCTTATATGAACCTAACAGGCATGTGTTGGAGAAATGCTTTACTCAGAAAACCAAACCCACACAAGCACAAGGAGAACATACAAACACCATAATGGAAGGCTCGTGCCCACATTTGAACCCACAACCTCAGAAGTGTATTGCATATGGTTAATATCACACTTTGTGCATTGCAAATGCTTATTAAGATGTTCACTACAAGATTGATTTCCCTGTATTTATGTGGAAAGAGAAATCATTCTATTGTGTTTGGGTTTCTGTTCATAGCCTTTTTTTTGGCCCCGTGCACAAATAATTTTGCTGTATGATGTCTGTTGGCAACAAGACACACGAGGTTGTGTATTTGTCTCTGTGTGTGCCTGCTTTTGTGTAGGCGAGACCTTTGTAGTAGCTATCTTACGGTCAGCGGGGCATGTGGCTGTGATGTGAAATTGCCATTGGTTGCTATGGTAACAGATAAAGAAACCAAATAAGCTTCATGCCAGTAGTCCAAAACCTTCTCTAGGCTGTTATCCACAGCGCTCGCAGTTTAGCAGATGCAACATTTCACATCCTCAAATCCCTCCAGTTAGCTTTTGTTGTCTGCAATTTATTTCTCCAATTGTTTTTTTCCCCCCTTATTTGCCATCTTTCTCGTGGCTTCTTCTTCTGTCTTTGTTCTGTGAGATCGAGAGAAGTGAGACTCAGCTGAGTCCATTGGGGAAATAGAGAGGGCAGGAAAAGCTAAAAGCGTGAACGCAAGCCAGAAAGCAAGAAATTGTGAGGCGATGACTGGGGTGAAGCAGAAATTAACGATAGAGTGCAGTGGTGAGAGACAAGCGGAACTGGGGCTGATTTTGAAACAACTTACAGAAAAAAAACACAATATAACTCATTGCATTATGTTCTTTGAATTAGGACCGAGAGATTTTGGAATCAATGGGCTTTGATGATCGTCAAAGCTGTGTTTTTTTTTTTTTTTTTTTTTTTTGTGTGTTTTGTTTTAAGTACTCTTATCCCCCCAAAATCACAATGAGAAGCGGTTATGCCACTGGTGGACAGGTCACATTAACCAATCAGCTCAAAGCCGATTAAAGAAAAATAAAATGTTGCATCCATATCATGCTGTCACCATCCTCATTGAGTCCTTGCTTTCCTGGGAACGCCTTTGTGGCGGCAAATAAGATAATAATAATCAGCAACACAATCAGGGTTCTCACGTAACACCTGACAGCCTACCAAATGCAGATTAAAATTCATTTTAGTGCATGTTGGTGAAACTTTACATGTCAGTGCCATCCGATGGGAATCACCAGTGGGGCTTATCTATCTATCTATCTATCTATCTATCTATCTATCTATCTATCTATCTATCTATCTATCTATATTATATGTATTTTCTCCCTCTCCCTCTCCCTCTCTCTCGCTCTCTCTTGCTCAGAACATTCAGTGTACTCTCATAGGCTGAAGTAATTTCCCTCGAGATCATAAAAGCTTCAATCTATCCATTGTTGTACTGTAAAACTGCATCACTATACAATAGAAGCAAACAGAGTAACCAATTGTTTCCACAATCTACACACATGGTATTGGATTTGCTTTCTTAATCACAGGCTTAATTAAAATATTATGAATCAACAATTCAATTCCTCTACACAGTATTATTACAAGTGCAAACAATTTACTGGATTAGAAAATTGATTAATTGTTTTGTTTATCCTTTTTACCTAGATATTACTGCATACTGTTTTGATCATATATTCATTCGCAATTTTAAATCCAGCGTTCCAAAAAGGTTGAAACTGAAACGCTTTCTCATCTCTCCGTGTGTTTCAGCTTGGCCGGACTGAAACAGCTGTTAATAACTTGAACCCAGTTTTTGGAGTGAAATTCCAGGTGGACTACCACTTTGAAGAGATTCAGAAGCTTCGCTTTGCCATGTTCGATGAAGACAAGTGTGCAACGCAGCTCTATGAACACGATTTCTTGGGAGAATACGTTTGCACGCTTGGAGTTGTATGGAATAATTTCACTTCATTAGCTATTACCAAACCTTATTTTAGACATCACATTATTCTGTAATAATTCCTGGAATATGTGCCCTTTACATTTTTTGCTAGATTGTGTCCAATAAGAAACTTCACCGGCCATTGATCTTGGCCAACGGGAAGCCCGCGGGTAAAGGATCCATTACTGTAAGTACCTATCCTTTGTTTTCAATGTAGTTTTGTCTTTCCTTTTGAGGCGATTATTTTGTTGACGTGATGTTATCTGGAATGCGCCTTCTGCTTATGTTATGCTGTATGTAATGTTCAAATAGATTACAGCCCAGGAGCTGTCTGACAACAGAATCATCACTTTGACCCTGAGTGGGCGTAAACTGGACAAGAAGGTAGGTGGTTCTCTCCACAAAAATCCAAACATTCTCAGCGTGAGGCTAAGGGGGTTCAGTAAATGGATAGAATAGGACCCACACATCAGTGTTTACGAATGGATGGAATAGAATAAATGGAAAGGCAAGGATTATAATTTTGAATTCCAATTATAGGTGAAGATTTAAATCCCCCCCCCCCAAGTGGACCAATTTACAGATATTTCGGATGGTTATTGTAGAATACAAGATTACCACCTGAGCGCTGTTGTGGATTTCTAGAGTCAAGAAACGACAGACTTACAGACTGGATATCTTTATGTACTTACCAAAATGGAATGGTTAACATGACACCATCTATTCATCCATGTTCTTCCCTGCATTCAGGGTTGGGTCACAAAGGCAGCTTTTGAGCAGGGAAGCCCACACTAGCCTCTCCCCACCCATTTTGTCCAGCTCTTCCAGGGGAATCCCTAGGCATTCTCAAGCCAGTCGGGAGACAGTCTCTCCGATGTGTCCCGGGGCCTCCACCCAATGGGATGTATGCAAAACACTTCACCAGGGAGGCGTCCCGGGAGGCATTCTAACGAATTGAACTCCTCCCCTTGGGGCAAGAGCTCATCCCCAACCTGGAGAGGGCACTCCAACCTTTTCCAACTGAGGACCATGATCTCAGATTTGGAGTTGCTGATTTTAGTCACTGTTTCATACTCGGATGCAAACAGCTCCAGTGATCGTTGGAGACTGCAGGTTGATGGCTGGGATAGGCTCCAGCATGCCCACGGCCCTTGTGAGGATAAGCAGATTAGAAAATGGGTGGATGGATGGATTAATGAGAAAGGGCAACCTTGGCAGAGTGAAACCTTCATTGGAAACGAGTTTGACTTACTGCCAGCAATGAAGACCAGACTCTGATATTGGTCGTACGGGGACTGAACAACCCATATCGGGGGGTTTGATACACCCTACTCCCGATCTCCTCATGCATTCTCCCTGTCTACAAAACACATGTAGCTGTCCCATGTGTCATGGGTGAACTCCCATGCACCCTCAAGAACCTTGCAGATGATGTAGAGCTCCATCCCCACTCTACAAAATGTTGATGGTGCACTGCTTACCAACCTCTGAAACGCCGGATGTTGGACCAGAATTTCCTCAAAACTGTTTTCCATGGCCTCATTAGACTCCTCCCATGCCCAAGTTTTTTCCGCTGAGTCAGCTGATAGTTATCAGCTGCATCCCTAGTCCCATATGCCATGCCATATTTCTTTGTCGTGAATGGCATAAATCCTGCGTGGCACATGTGTAACTCTCTATGGAGGCAGGTTAGGAAGTCTGGCAGTTTCACAGATGAGCACAGGCTGGCAGATCATATAGCGCGAGGGCTGTGACGCTGTGGGAGTGGTCACAGCCGACTTCATTTATGGCCAATCAAAGTGGCTCCATTCATTCCCTTTAAATGCTGTGTCCTAGTACTTTGTTCTTAACATGGCAGAGAGCACAGCTGCACTGTGAAGTGGACATTTGGAGACCCCCTGCCACCTTGAGCGTTCATGTGCCTCCTATAGCTGTGTTGCTAAATGGGATGATTGAAATCTTTATAATAATAATACTAATGCTTTTAATTAATTGATTTCTACAATGATTCAGATTGTTTCATACTGGTTGTACACGTGACATTCACGTCCGCGGTGCTCACTATCAGCCTTCCTGCGTCTCGATCAAATAAACTCAGAACGTGAATGTGCCGATCACCAAAATCTCATTGACCAGCTGTCTACCCATAGATGTGATCTGAGCAGGGATAAATTTAGATGGACTTTCTGGAACCAAATTATCACTGCCAGGCGCATCTCCAGCGACACTCTTGATGCTGCCCTGGCATGCCCATCTTGGCGGAGACCGGTCTGCCAAATTGGCTAATGCATGCAGAGCGACATGAAAATCATGACCCGCCGACATTTGCACCCAAAACGGATCTGCTGTTGACAAATATTGAGGCCATTAACTATATAAGACAATTCCAACATAATGCGTCCTTGTTCTTTGCAGGACTTCTTTGGGAAGTCAGACCCCTATCTGGAATTTCACAAACAGGGAGAAGATGACAAATGGATGCTGGTGCACAGGACGGAGGTGAGTCCAACGTTTTTACTGATGTACTTAAGTATGTTTCTGTTGTGGGTGCGACTTGGTATGATGTCTGGTACTTTTTGATTTAATGAATTAATTGTTACTTGTTTATCTTTGTGTCACCCAAGGTCATAAAGAACACTTTGGACCCCTCTTGGAAACAGTTTACTGTGCCTCTCGTTTCTCTCTGTAATGGAGATGTGAACAGAAATATCAAGGTCAGTTTCATGTTGTACAAAGCTGCAGCCAGATGGCTTTTCTCCTTGAACTTTCATTCCACTCTAATGGCACACTGTATGACTACTTAGACTTTCCGTAATTCACATCTAACTGCAGAAACCAAGCCTTTAGTAGAAATGCATATGTGCAAAGTATTCGTTGACTTTGGAATGCATTTTTTAAGCCTTCCATATTGCAAGCGACGACGATGGATATACTGTTAAATTTTCACATCAACTCAACTGCAAGCTACCCACCTCTGCATGGGGGCAGCATGGTTCAATGGTAGAGTGGTCGTTTCCCAACTCAGAGATTGGTGATTCGAACTCTGGCCATTGCGACCATGTTGAAATGTCCTTGAGCAAGATACTGAACTCCCAGTTGCTCCTGATGCTGCGTCATTAGTAGGTGAATGAGGTTACAGTGTAAGGCACTTTGAGTACCCAAGGTAGAAGAGCGCTATATAAGTGAGCGCCCATTTACTATTAGAATGACTGATGTATTATTTGTCTTACACAATAACAGGTTTTGTGTTATGACTATGATAATGACGGAGGCCATGACTTCATTGGAGAATTCCAAACAACAGTGGCCAAGATGAGTGAGGCTCAGAATTCCGTGGAGGTAATGCTTGTTTTCTTTAAGGTTTCCATCTTCACTAAAACTTTTTATGATACACAGTGTAATAAGTTGAGGTGAAAGTTGAACATTTTGGGCCCAAATTTCGTTGGCAGACGCCCGTGCACTCTCTGTAGAAACAGTTGCATTATCATTTGGGTTATTTTTGGCAAGTTTAGTCTAATGTGTTTGGGACTGTGATGCACGTCATTGGGCATTCCCGCACATGGAGCTGCTGTACCATTACACATAGATGCTTGATCGGGTTGCAAGGATATATCACCCGCAAGGGGAGATTTTGCGGTTTACCTGTATATACCGGTACTCACCCCAGCGAGTCTATTTCTGCATCTGCAACGTCAAACTTGGCATGCACACCAATTTTCTTGGTTTTAATGCAAATGAGGGATGCCGCTACGATTGGCTGGGAGTCGGCTACTTTCCATCCCACAACACCACAAACGCTTATTTAGGCACATTTCTACCTGTGCAAAGTAGAGGAAAATACTAAAAGGAAAAAAAACCCATCACCCACACACACAGTTAAACTGATCATACATTGAGTTTTTTTTTTTCTCATCAACCTCACATTTGCGGGCTGTAAAAAATATTACTTGTACTTTACAATAAATGAAAAAGATTGAAAACCTGTATAAGTGGTTGAAATCCCAAATGGTTACGATGCCGATAACAAATTGTGAGGGCCACAGATACGGATTGTATAGTGTGACCAGAGAACCTGATCTATAGTTTCCAAATAAAACCAGTCCACTGCTTATTTTTTTCCCCTTTCTCTGATCTGTTTTTAAAGCAGTTGATGGTAGCCAGTAGGTCTAGAGATGCTTCCTGGCCTCGATGAGCCACACAAGACAACACTCATTAAAATCACTCCAGTTTCACACCAGCTCAAATGTTCAGCCAGCAAACTCACACTGCACATCATAACAGAAGAATCTCCACCATCTGTCTCAATATCTGTTCTATGCGCCCAGGTTTTGTTCTTTATTTATCGCTCTGTTCCTCTGTTGAATCCACCATTTGTCCACATAAAATCTCTGAGGCTGTCTGACGTTTAGTTTGCCATAACTGACTGCTTTTAGCTTGGGAGACAGTTTTTGGGCCGGTGTGAAGGCATTCGGTGGCAATGTATTACATCAGTAACATGCTGTCAGAAAGTATGGTACCGATTCAAATATTGTAGGGTCCTTCAGCTTAATTAACCAATGAAATTGTGGAGGATTTTTTTTTGTTTGTTTAGTAAACATCCTAAACAAAACCCTGAATCAGAATATTGGAAAGTGTCCGCTAGCAAGAATTCGACATATACTGTGCACGTCTGAGTGCCACTATGTAAATTCCACACTTTTATAATACTGTAAGATTTAAATATGAATTATATATTCAGCAGCCACATTATTATGAACACTTGAAATTCCACCAAGATAATAACTTGTTGATTGGCAAAATTGGAGAAATATACATTTTGCATGATCCAACCATCCATTTTCAATCCCATTTATTCTATTCAGGGAGGCAGAATGCTCAAGCCTATCCCAGTTGACTTTGGACTAAAGACAGACTACACCTTAAACTGCTCACCAGTTGGTCACAGGACCATTCGCAATTACAATCACATCATCAGTGAACCCACACCACGTGTACCAAAGTCAGGCGATTGTACCACGACCCCATCAGTGACTTCATTTAATCATACGGTATGCTTATTATTGTGATTGTAAAACTGCTCTACATTATCATTTGCTAGTTTTTTTCTCTCTCTCATTTACCCAAACTAAGCAAAATGAGGTTTCCCCATGAGAGCACTAGAGCTGCGATGAACTTATCCTTTAAGTTGTCTTATTTTCTTTTCCTCCCAGCTGAAGCAAACTACTCAAGTTCATAAGCTTGATGTTTCCTTAATGGTGCATAGAAGATGCTGAATATTTTCATTAAAAGTTTAATTTAAAATAAATGAAAACAGCAGAAATCATGCCAATACAATGATTGTGACTGTTTGGGTACTTGATGTTGTCAGTTGCTATGGTCCTTATTTTGTCAAACACGATTGGGCGTGGCCTGGTTTCTTTTATTATTTAAACTTGGTTCTCAATGAAACGTCAGAATGTCAAATTATCTTCCATGCCGCATTGCATCTAGCCCTGCTTTCTGTTGTTTCTTTGTATTTTTATAAATATAAGACTTTTTACTTTGCCTCTCCCATGCCTTCTCTGCTTCTGGGTCCAAATTCTGCTTCTCACGTCACAGTATGTTCTGACACTCATAGACCCAGCAAACTCAAGACATAATCCGTCGAGCTGTCAGCGATTAGGAAGCAATGCTCAACAGACACGAGAACCTCCTGAAGAAGGTTATGGGCTCTATTTAGAATTGTTGTACCACCGTAAATTCAATGGCCGCCCAGTTGATGCCCAGCGCTTCCCTGCAGATGTCACAACCTGCTGCAACCCATTTAGCGACCTCCCATCAGGGAGTGAGCGTCTCACCTGCTGCTGCTTCACCTTTTCACTGAGAGCTCAACATTCCGTCGCCCGGACATTATTCCGGGCAGGCAGATTCCTGCTGTTGGTTGGTTTTTGAGCAGCAACCTAATGCATATTTGGACAACCGTGCCAAGTTGGCTTTTGTTGTTAACTTGCTTTGGGGACGAGCAGGGAGGTGGGCCTATTCTTTGTGAGATCAAAATCGGAGACATTCGAATCATTTACCTTTTTTACTTCCAAGTCTTTGATCAGCCCTTTATTTATCAATCCTTCGGCAAACGGCTAATGTCATAACATCAGCGCTCTCAGTCAGCTGCAACCTATTCCATTGAGTTCAGGATTTTGGCCTTTTGGAGTGATGATATGAGGCTAGCAAAAAGCAGCTTTTGTTTGCGGACTATCGGAGCTTCATGATCAGCTGTCCACTCAGGAGGAGCAATTAATTCCGTGGTGATTCGGATTGACCATCGCATAAGAGAAAGTCGTCGGAGCGCTAGACATGCCCTCCTTCCCTTGTACCACTCCTTAACTGGTCACCCGGCCTTCTAAAAGCCCCGAGATGCCTGCTGCCGTGGGTGAAGAACCTTTTACAGTACTTTTATGTCAGCAACAGTGAACTGTTGGCTGTGGTGCCCAGGAATGAAGAAATTGGCTGGATGGAGCTGAGATCCCTTTCTAGTACTAACAGATCACTAAAACCTCACACATCTGCGATCTGCCAAGTGCCTAAATTCACAGCTTTCATCCTGAATTCCGTCTGCTCGCAAGTCTTGCCATAGGGACACTCCTCCAAGTTGGCACGACTACAATACTGAGGTGAATAGAACACTCCGGTTCTTGCGACAACTCTTCTGCTGGTCCAGGGTGGCCCAGGATATCAGGAAGTTTGTGCCAGCATGTTTCATCTGCTCCCGAGGGAAGTCCTCTCACCATTGCCCCATAGGCAACCTCTACCCATCCCTAGCCATCCCTAGTCCCACCTGTCAATCGATTTCTTCTCTGGTCTGCCTCCGTCCGATGGAAACCAAGTCATATTGACCACAGTTAACCGATCCTCCAAGATGGTTCATTTCATTCCTCTACCCAAACTTCCCTCCGCCCTTTAGACTGCGGACATCCTGGTCAGCCATGTTTTCAAGCTCCATGGCATCCCCATTGACATTGTTTGCCTGCTCACAACTCAGATATGGCAAGCCTTCTGTAATGATCTTGGGGTAGCCTCCAACCTCTCTTCCGGTTGTCATTCTTAAAGCAATGGACAATTGTAGAAACCAATCAAGACCAGGAGTCCATCCTAAGATGCGTCAGGGCCTGCCCTGTTGTAACTGTGATCGGGTACTTGATGTTGTCAGTTGCTATGGTCCTTTATTTTGTCACACAGGGTTGGGCCTGTCCTGGTGTCTTTTAAGCTTGAGTTCCTCAATGACACCTTGTCAGAAAGATTTTCTTCCATGCCAGTGTCTGATTCTGGTTCCAAATTCTGCTCCTCATGTCACAACAATAAGCCCTTGTTGTTAATGAAATTATGATTTTTTTTTTTTAATTACTCAATTACCTGCAGTAATTTGCCCAAAGCCATGTTCTGTGGTGCGTGCTATGCACTTTGGGCTAATCTGTATTTTAATTCAAAATGTATGAAGTTAATCATTATTATGACTATTCATATGTGTAGATATGCTTTATACTCCTGAATGAGTGAGAAATCTGTGCTGAATAGACATCGAATGGATTTGAATTTTCCATTTATGCTTTCTTCATCGGCTAATGATGCATTGTGCAGAAAATGGTGAGTTCCCCATCAAATGTGTGTATGTGTCAGTGTTTGTGTATGGGCGTGTTGTAGCAAAGCAGCCACATGACTTGTTCTCCCACTGAGCCTGTTCACATGTGCCAATGGTGTGTGTCTAAAAAGAGCTCACAAGAAAAGACAGGCTAGATGGGGGATGGAGAAGAATGAGAGGAGCTTTTGAGATGCAAAATCTTTCGCTGAAACTTCCAGTCACATAACAGGGCATTAACTCCTTACTTTTTGGTTCACTGACTTCCGTCAAGCATTTTGTGTTTGATGGTTTAAAAACAACAACACAACTGTTATATCAGTAATAGTTAAACCTCCATTAACTGCCACTCCTGCAATCATATCCGTGTTTAGCATATTCATCTTTTTTCTCTAAATCTTTGCCAGGTGGAATTTGAATGCATCAACCCAAAGAAACAAAAGAAGAAGAAGAATTATAAAAATTCTGGCGTTATTATCCTCCAATTTTGTAAGGTAAGGATGAATGCTGGACAATGATTTGTTCCTATCAATAAACTGAATTCAATTAGCTGTACATTCCAAGATTGACTTGGAAGTTAAAACAAAAACAAACAAAAAAATCAATGCAAACAAATTTGAGTGTTTGTGAATGTTTTAAGATGACATTAAGGCTGTCATAATTATTTTTTTTCTGCATCTAATCTTATTCACATATGCCTGAAATCAGATGGCTTCATGGCTGGTATTTGTTGGTTGAATGAATGATTTTTGACTAATTATGATTTTACGACGAGCCAGACCCCAAAGCAGAAAGAATTCTTCCTTTTCTTAAGCTTGTGACTGATTACTAGAAACATCAAGGTGCGCTTCTTTGCGCCAGTTCTCCCCGCTCACGATGCCGCTTGGGGAAAACAAGAACAAACACGAAAAGGATCATGGAGTGAACAGAAAAAGAGGAAAAAAAATAACGAAACTGAGTGTATCATGACACGAGTAACAGAAACATGTCTGCTGCATATTCCTACAACCAACTGGCGACAATAATATGAAACAATAATGATATCCGTTGACATGGTGTTGGGAAAACATGGGTTGTATTGACATTTTACAGCAAATGTACTAAAATAAATGTGTCATGTTGTTTCTCCAGATTACAAGAGACTACACTTTCCTGGATTACATACTTGGAGGATGCCAGCTCATGTTTACTGTGAGTTTGATAGCGATACATACATGTCTTGAGAATCGTCAGAACAGACACCAACAAAATGATTAAACTGGTCAAAAGCTTGCACAATATGGATTTTACCGAGTGTAATTTACACTTATGACATTTCAGAAAAATGACACCTGTCTGAATTTAACCCTTAATTCCGAAATATTACTAAATATAATACAAAAAATTATTATTATTATTATTTAAACCTATATGTGCTAGGGAAAAGACAAGGGCAGATTCACAATCAACACAAAAAAAATTATCCTAATAAATTTTACTTGCCTCTCTGGTTAAAACATTTTTTAAAATTGTGTTTACCAGTGTTATTTGTTGAAATTACAAATAGCAGCAGAGTGATCTTAATCCTGTTTTAATAAACACAATGTACAGCACAATGTAAAACTGAAGGCCGGGGGGCCAGGTCCGGCCTGCCAGTTCATTTTATGTGGCCCGTGGAAGCAAATCATGTGTGTCAACTCGCTAAAATCTGTACCTAAATGTCGAATTTTTATGAGTAGTAAATAACGTTGAGATTTTGCAATTACTATGTTACCCTGTTTACCCTCACTAGAACAATAATTGAACAACCTCTCTTAATCGACTTGATTGGTTTCAAAACTACAGTAGTAATCTATTAATTTGTTGTGTAAAAGTAATAATTTTGTGCTTTCACTATTTTCATGGCCCTGCGAGGGAATACGTCACTCCAAATTGGCCCGCGACGAAAATGAGTTCGACACCCCTGATGTACAGGATGTAAAAATTGGCCCCTTTGTTCTGGGGGTTGGGATGGGATTCCAAATGAGAGCAGTCCACCCTCCTAATCTTTTGTCACAGACATGCAGCTCTTTCAAGGTTGCACACATACTGTACATATGCATCTTGCAGCCTACTGACTAAACCGTTTAACACACAAGTGTGTATTATCTATCTCACTCTGAGCGCACGGCCTCTCTCCTGCTTCACTGTAGGCAATTTACAAACTTCCATCCCTGCACACAAATATTTTCTTCCCCATACTGGCATTTCATCTCACAAATTACTTAACTGTATGAAGGACGTTACACGCAGTGCCCATACACCTTCGATATCTTCACACCTTTCCTGCCAAATCACACCGATTAAGACACGCTAAGATTCATGCTGAATCTAACTATCACATCGTCGTGCAGTACACACCGAATGTATATTCACAGATGTCACAAACATGTACAAAGAGACAAAATCGTGCACATGCAGACACGCGCATGCAGATTGAGCTGTTCTGCGGTGTTCAATCAGACTTAGAATGACTCTAATCCTAATCTCCAGGAAGGAAAACTCTCTCCTCTCTTCGGGGTTGTGCGGCTTTAGGGAACGGAAACATTTCTCGGTAACACTCCCAACACAAAGAGGTTTGCTAGTGCTGCTGGGATGTTTGTCATAGAAGCATTTGGCTTTCAGCCATATCTTATGTTTGATATCATTTAGGGCACAAATGCATCTTTTGAGTAGATAGAACACTCAAATGCTCGACATTCAATGAATTCAACACAATTTATTAAAAGACCAAGCATTCTCATTCCTCGCAGTTAGTGGCAACTCCACAAATTTAAAATGTTATTTATTTTTAATAAAAACTATATTCTACAATACGGCTCAGGTGTAAAAGTTATTGAAATTATCATTAGTTTCCCCCCAACATTTGCATTGATATATATTGTTTGTTTGGTTACTGATAAATTGCCTATAATTCGTTGTTAGTGACCCAGTCAAGCCATTTTGATACAACAGGGGGAATCAAGAGGCCCTCAATGTTTATAACTTCTTTAGGTCGGGATGTTGCTATCTTGACAATGATCTACTACAGTCATTGTAATGTAAAAAAATTTTTTTGAGAAACAGCTCTTCGCAATTTGATGCCCAGACATCAATTGTTTGCTTGCAGAATGATTCTACTGAAGGGTTCGTCAGAATCACTATAAAGTTTGGTTTTATGAGCAAGATTATACCAGGGCTACTTGCAACCCTTGCAAAGCTTTCATTTTATCACATGAGAGGAGACTTCCAACATGCATTTATACTCATTCACACTCATGTATGAATTTATTTGCATGAGGTTTTCAAAAATAAAGCTCTCTAGTTAAAAAAAAAAAAAAACAATTAAAAAAAAAAAAAACTTGTAAATTCAAGTTCATAAAATTGATATAAAAGCCGGTTAAGAAAAACAACCCTGTGAGAGGTTCACACTAAATTTCATCAAAAAGTAAAAAATCAATAGAAATAAATTTTTGGACAATTCATCAACGTATGTAAAGATATGTGAAGCTATAATATATTTATTTCTGTAGAGTTGGAAAAAATATAGCTGGTAATAAAGCAAAACAGTGATTCGTTTTTTTTTTTTTTTTTTTTTTTTTAAGATTTTGGTATTGGTGGTGGCACTACCAAATGATGACGTCAAGTGAGAGATGAGAACAAACTTCTGTTCTCCTGCCTTGCCACTCAGGCTGTGTTCAAATTCGCAGGCCGCATCTAACCCGTGGCGAATTCGGACAGACTTAATGTGAATTTTGAAACCACGTGCAGCCTTCCCAGACACAGGCTGTGAATTTGGACACAGCCTCAGTGTACAACGCAATTACCATAGAACAATGTGGGCAAATGACCATTTTTTTTCTTTTTAATTTTCTGCTGCAAGGAACTGCAATCGTTTAAATTCAAACAATGCCAATTCGAATCTATGCTATTTTTTCTTCTCTCTCGTTTTTACCCCTGGCAGTGACTCCTACATTTTTAATAAATGCTATGAGAGCTAAAGTTGGAAAAAAGAATGTGATTGGCTGGTAACTTTAGAGAGTCAGCAGCCACACTGGTACTGTTCAAAAAAGTTCATTTAGAGCCCTATTTGCAATGTACACAACAGCTGGGTGTACCAACCAGAAATGTTGAGTGGTATTTTTCCTCTGGATAGTTTTCTTGTAATTTTATTGATCTTTTATCCACTTCATTGCCATTCCATCCATATAAGATGCATTTTAAAAATAAATACAGAAAAGACCAGAGAAAAGTGCTGTTAATTTCACATAATGTTAAAATACAATATCGGGATACTGTAGTGCACAGGTGTTAAACTCAAGGCCCGGGGGCCAGATCCGGCCCGCCATGTCATTATATGTGGCCCGCCAAAGCAAATCATGCGTGTCAACTTCCATGATCCTTGCTAAAATCTGTACCAAAATGTCAAATTGTCACATATAAATAAACAATTTTGAGATTTTACAATAATTTTGTGACCCTGTTTCACTCACTTGAACGATAATTGAACAAACTATTGTAGTTGACTGCTTTCAAAACTAGTAATCCATCAATTTGTTGTGTTACAAGTAATAACACGATGAGATGATGAAACATTTATTTGTTTTCACTGTCATAACGGCCCTCCAATGGAAGACCAAAGTCTAAAGTGGCCCGCAACAGAAATGAGTTTGACACCCCTGCTGTAGTGTTACAAGGATTTGAAATTAGCTACACTGTACTATCCATACTGCACACTGAGCACAGCACTGTTCAGACTTATGAATGGATGGCTGTCGCTCAATAATTTGATATCTCATATTGAGTTAGAACGTGCGTTAGAATGGTTATTATAGAGAAGCTGACTGCCATTCGTCATCTGTCGTTTCACCTTAACCATCGATCAGGAGCATACAGCTCCTTGGTTTATGACCTGTGCTAATTTGCTTAGTGAACAAAAACAAAGGCAAACACATGAACATTGTGTGCAATCAAAATATTCGAACATAGACAGAAACATCTTTTGTATGATAATATATCACGATAATGGTGTATAATGGTCATGACATGAATCGTGTCATACGGTACAGTATATCACTGAATTCCCTCACCCAATCACAAGTAGATAAGGAATTGGATCAATAAGCAGCATCAATAACGGTATTGGAATTGATCAATTCTTATGTACCGTATTTTCACGACCATTCGGCGCACCGTATTGCTGGGCGCAGTCTCAGTAACGGGTGCTATTTCTGTATCTGACAAATCCACAAAACGCACTGTATTATTGGGCGCAGCCAGGCATGGTAAAACATACGCCAGCTTAAACATACGGCATGCATGCACGCACGCTAAAAACACGTTAGCTTAAAGCATACGGTAGCAGCTAAGACATACGGACACACGCTGAAAACACGTTTTTAAAAAGGCAACAGAAGCAAAACTTGAGTTCGGTTGTACTTTATTTAGCCATTTTACAATGTACTCACGCGACTAGTACCTGGTAGGGGCGTGCCTTTAGCGTCCTCTTACACGCCTACCCTTCACTCATTGGCGACTGGTACCTGCTAGGAGCGTGCCTTTAGCGTCCTCTTACACGCCCACCCTTCAATCATTGGCGACTGGTACCTGCTAGGGGCGTGCCTTTAGCGTCCTCTTACACGCCCACCCTTCAATCATTGGCGACAGGTACCTACTAGGGACGTGGCTTTAGCGTCCTCTTACACGCCCACCCTTCACTCATTGGCGGACTTCCGCATGCCTGTCGTCACTCACGTCCGCCTTTTCTCTGTATAAACAGCATGTCGGCCAGAAGTGCTCTCAGTCAGGCTTTGGAACTCGTCGCGTACGCTCTGCATTATAAGGTGTCCTGTCCATTTTGGAGAAAATTTAAGACTTTTAATGGCGCCTTATAGTCGTGAAAATACGGTATATGTATAATGCCAATGCAAAGTGATATTTATTTTCAAATTTCCTCACACCACCATCTGCCTAGCTTACTGTGTCTGAAATGTCTCGGATTTATATTATTTAACATTGTTTTGGAAGCAGTGACATTTTTCAAATGTACTGCAAGGGCAGCTTTTGGAATATTCCATGACAAAAATAATGCTCGCCATTTTCGCATGCCATTGCTTGTAGAACGGGAGGGCCTGTCATGTTATATTTAGTGTATTTTGTGTTAACAATTACAAATAGCTTGGGGCTAGAAAGCGGTTGGAAACAGAATGGTGTCATCTCCCACTGCCACCGAATTCACACTTATCAAAGTAATGATGTCTACACATTACTGAGGAGAAAATGCCATCACGACTTGTGAAATGAAATGTTTTAGCAAGATCTAATTAATTCCCCAGATGGCATTGATATGCGCAATAGAAATAAAATAATCTTGCATGTCTGGAAGCATTCAGGGTTTGCACATAGGCGGTGGTTGTTCATTTGGGCTACGGCTTAACGGTTAAGGTTTCTTTACACTTTTAACTGGCATTGCAAAGAATATCTTTATTAAGTTATATACATTAAGAGCAATTCTTAAATGGAAAAAAATATATCTACTTATTTTTTCTATGAGGACAATCCCTAAAAATATTACCCAATTTTGAGCAAAAATAACTGATTAATTCAAAATCCATTACTTGTACACTTATGTAAAAGGTCACTTAAGAGTAGGTTGGAAGTTACCATCAGCACACAATTGCCTCAGGAAAAACTTGTCACTTTGTATCTCACGTTTTGCAGCATTTTTTGTGTGCGCGCGCGTGTGTGTCGGTGTGTGTGTTACTTTAATTCATATGTGGTGTATGCTAAAAGGGTGGCAGGGCGTTCCAGTGGTTAGCACGTCAGCCTCACAGTGCAGAGGTGCAGCGTTTGATTCCGGCTCCGGCCCTCCTGTGTGGAGTTTTTGGTTTTGACAATTGATTTGGCTTCACTGTCATAGCGGCCTTTTAAAGTGGCCCGTGACAAAAAAATGTGTTTGACACCCCTGATCTACTGTATCAAAGGTGGCACTGAAATACAATAACACCAGTGAGTTGTATTGAATCCACATTAGACCTGATGTAATTTATAGACTTTAAAAAAGGCTATCTTGGTCCTGCGATTCGTCTCAAGTCCATATTGCTATTTCTCTAAAACGTTGTTTCTATTTCAGAAATAATTTAATTCGTAAACATTTGTTGTTATATACATTAAGAGCAATTCTTAAATGGAAAAAAATATATCTACTTATTTTTTCTATGAGGACAATCCCTAAAAATATTACCCAATTTTGAGCAAAAATAACTGATTAATTCAAAATCCATTACTTGTACACTTATGTAAAAGGTCACTTAAGAGTAGGTTGGAAGTTACCATCAGCACACAATTGCCTCAGGAAAAACTTGTCACTTTGTATCTCACGTTTTGCAGCATTTTTTGTGTGCGCGCGCGTGTGTGTCGGTGTGTGTGTTACTTTAATTCATATGTGGTGTATGCTAAAAGGGTGGCAGGGCGTTCCAGTGGTTAGCACGTCAGCCTCACAGTGCAGAGGTGCAGCGTTTGATTCCGGCTCCGGCCCTCCTGTGTGGAGTTTTTGGTTTTGACAATTGATTTGGCTTCACTGTCATAGCGGCCTTTTAAAGTGGCCCGTGACAAAAAAATGTGTTTGACACCCCTGATCTACTGTATCAAAGGTGGCACTGAAATACAATAACACCAGTGAGTTGTATTGAATCCACATTAGACCTGATGTAATTTATAGACTTTAAAAAAGGCTATCTTGGTCCTGCGATTCGTCTCAAGTCCATATTGCTATTTCTCTAAAACGTTGTTTCTATTTCAGAAATAATTTAATTCGTAAACATTTGTTTCTAAAATTGTCCTTAAAAACGGTAGCTTCGACACAGGTCAGTAATTGTTCTAAATTATCTTCCTCAAAAGAGGCTTCACCACTGCCTGTTTTTGAGCAGTGGGGAAGACACCCAATCTGAATCGAGTAATTTGCAACATTTAAAATCTGTTCCTCAAAGAAGCGATAAAACAGTTTTAAGAGTGATGCGGGAATTTGATCACAGAGGCAGCTTGTTGGTTTTACTTGGGAGAAAGCTTGTAGGGTCCGTTCATCAACCAAGGCAAAAGTCTCCAGTGTTTCCTCAGATAAGAACTATGGTTCAGGTGTGTTAAAAGTGACATTGATGAGATCAGAATCAGATTTACTGGCCAAGTGTGTAAAAACAAGGAATTTGTCTTCCCAGTTACAACCCCCCCCCCCAAAAAAAACATACCACAAAATAACAATAACCAATAGAGGGAGACAGAATGGGAAGCCTGCCGGTTCACTATTTAGTGCCCCAAGATCTCAGGGGAGGAAACGATAGGGGAGGGGAATTAAAAAAAAATAAATACAGACTCTAACCATATACTTGCTTGAGCCCTAAAAGAAACCTCAGCACATACATTTGCTAAGACATTGCAACAGAATTATTCGCTGATGATGTAGTGGTACACTCGGCGGATTTGTGTGTTGGCAGCGTGGGATCGTTTTCCCACTCATTGGTCTTTTATCTCTACTTCATGGTGGTGCATCTGCAACGCATTTAGGGCCATCACGAGCAGGGGTGTGGGAAGGCCAACAGAGGCAGTGAAGTATCAGGAATGTGTTTGCATTGTGTGCCATAGTGAGTTGTCTAAACGTAAAGTCCGTGGCGATGTCCCTGCCACCACACCAAAACATATCGCTTCGTTGATGGAGACGGGCTTGGCTGCGGAAACAGAAACGTGTGGTCCCCACCGGTGAAATAGAGATTTCAACACCAAGGTGCGAGAGCCACTCACCGTGAACCCACTGTTAAAAAAATGTCTAGTATGAAGGAAACCGGTACAGTTTGGGATGCGCGCAACAGCAGAGCAGTGTCATCCCAAGCGTTTTTAGCAGCCGCAAAAGCTTCTGTCATTATTGGGGACCAAATGACCTCCTCTGCAAGCCCCGTAGCAATACTGTAAGGCATTGTACATGGGGAACATTTGTGGAGGTGGGTGAGCGGGGGGCTGTGGGACAGGAAACAATGGTAGAACCTTATGACCAGGATCTACTTTCGGGACTTTATGTTGCATGAGCATGGAAAGCTAGTGACATCCTCCATCTTGGATGACAGCGGTCGAGCCTCTTGCCGAGTGCTGTGTATGCCGAGGAAGGTGATGTACGACCAACCGAGCTCACGCTTGACCAGGCTGATGATAAGACTCAAGTGACGGGTGCCGATAAGCTTCCACATCTGCTTGCTGCTTGCATGCTTTTTTTTTTTTTTTGCACACGCTAACTTCCAGTAAATCAGCCTCAAAGAATGAATTGTTTTTTTCCATAGGTTGGTATAGACTTCACGGCATCCAATGGGAACCCTCGAGAGCCTTCTTCCCTCCATTACATTAACCCACTGGGAAGCAATGAGTATCTTGCTGCTATTTTAGCTGTTGGACAAATCATACAGGACTATGACACGTGAGTATCTTATGAGTAGGTGGATATTTATTTATGTATTTTTTTTTATAATGGCTTATTTTACTAAACACACGTCTTAGATGACTGTTTGCCTGAAATGGGCCTAGAAATAAGTTTGAAATCCAACAATCTGGTATCATTGTGTCTCCATAAACACTCAAGTGACAACTCAATGTTTTTTACCATTCAATGAATTGAATTGAATACAACTTTATTGTCAAATTTGTATTTTTTCATGAAGTGAAAAATGGCATTCTGTTCTGTAATCTTCATGCATCAATGTAAGTTGTGTAAAACCATCAAAATGTTTAATTTCCTTCCCTAAAATCAAACTTCAAAGTCTCTTTTAATGAAATGTGTGTGTTCCTCCAGCCATGACATCATGTTGGAGGGGTTTGTGTGTCCAAATGATCCTCGGTGCTGTGTTGTCTGAGGCTTTATTCCCCCCGATGGCATCAGCCAGGGCAAACAGCTCCTATGTGAGAAAAAAGACAAAGTATACCTCGAAATCCCCTATGATACAGCTGTCAAAAAATTCCAGGCCCGGGGGGTCCGATCTAGCCCGCCACATCATGGCATGGTTTTATGTGGCCGTTGAAAGTAAATTTGACCGCTTCTTGCTAAAATACAAAATTGCAAATTGCAAAAGTGAAGAACCTTTTGAAAATGTTGACATCATGCTAGCTTTTTTGTTATAATCACCCATTTAAAATAAATGTGATATTTGAACAAATAGTTTTTACTGGCCTCTGACTTAAAAAAATACTGTCATTATTTTGTTGTATAAACACTGGAAGCTCGAGTTCCAAACTACGATTTTTTTTTTTTTGAAACAAACTTTTCAATTCCGCACATTTTTGTGGAAAATCTACTTCCACATGTACATCTTCCATTATGCGAACTGTCTCAGCATGGATGAGCGGACAGATCAGTGCTGTGCTTCTCACGGTAGTCAACCATCATTGGCTCTGTGCGTAACTCATGGTGGTAGCTGTGCTGTTTTTTTTTTTGTTTTTTTTTTTAACATTTAAATAGACTTCAGAATGACTTAAAGGTTATTGTTGGCTGTAAAGGTTATTGTTGGCTGTTAGTGTTGGCCCCCCAAAACCCACATATGACTCGATGTCTCCTCCATAGCAGAAAATATATAGAAAGCTGTTGTGTGTGCAGCCAGAAGTTCTGCTTCAACACAATGCTTCTTACAATCACAGAACAATTCTAACAGCGGCCGCCTAGATTTCTGATGAACTTGGCAAAAAAAGTTTTCTTGAAATTGGAAGAAAAAAAGCGCCACGTAAAACTCGATGGTTGCTCCCCGCGTCAGCATGCTGTAGTGTGTGCAGCTGGTAGTTCCGCCTCCACACACGCTTCTTCCAATCCAATAATTGAAATAATTGATAACTGTCGATGTAGTGACAAACTGTTTTCTAGCAATGGCTTTCTGAAGAGTTCCTGGGCCCACGTGGTGATACCCTTTATACACTGATGTCGGTTTTTGATGTAGTTCCGCCTGAGGGATTCAAGGTCGCGGGAATACAATGTTGGTTTTCAGCCTTGCCGCTTACTTGCAGAGATTTATCTCGATTCTCTGCCTAGATTGATATTATGGACCATATGGAGCACGCCAAAGTCCTTGCAATTGTACATCGAGAAACATTGTTCAAGAAATGCTGGCCTATTTTGCTCATGCAGCTGTTGGCACAACGGTAAACCTCACCCCATCCTTGCTTGTGAACAACCGAGCCTTTCAGGAATGCTCCTTTTCTACCCATGTATGACACTCACGTGTTTGCAGTGAACCCGTTCGCCTGTGGAATGTTCCAAAGAGGTGGTGGTGTTGTTTTTTTGTTTTTTTTTAATAGCAATTCTCAACTTCAAAATAAGAGAATATTTGCCAAAAGTTTGGACAATGTGTGCCTTGGCTTAGAAGTGTCTTCAATTGAATATTGGTTGAAAAGGATTTGCAAATCATTGCATTCAGTTTTTGTTTTGTTTTATAACATATTGATTGGAATGGGGGTTTGTACTTTTAACCTCTACTGAAAAGGGTTTAATCTCTTCCACTACTTGAACAACAATACTGTCTTTCTTTTACACCGTTATTTGGACTTTTACCAAAGCACAGCACTTTTGCGACTTCTGACAAGAAATACAAGTCTGACACTCCAGACAAAATCTGATAACATTGACATATTTTGTGACTTCATTTGTCATGAAAATAGGAGAGGGTCTATTTTTTTTCCATCCCCACAAAAGTTACATCTCAACGAGGGACTATTTTACAAAGTGTGCTTTCTTGCATCCTAGTACTTGTTTTCTCTCAATTCATCATCGTGTTTCTTTGTAAAGCAGGTCACCATATCTCCACAGTTGTCTAAATGCTGCGTGTTGAATTTTGAAATGGGGGGGGGGGGGGAATAGGATTAACTTTTATTTTCTGATCTGTTGCCATGGTTTCTTCCTCAGTGACAAAATGTTTCCTGCTCTGGGATTTGGAGCCCAACTCCCTCCTGACTGGAAGGTACACGTGTTTGTTGGCTTGGTTGTACATACTGTGCGTGTGTGCCATATCGATACATTTGCTTCATCATGATGGTATAACAGCGGTGTATGGTCAGGTGGAAACACACAGAAAACTGTAAGCTACTGTATGTACTTGCATGTTCAAATCATTGTGCAATTGTTAACCCATCTATGTTTGGCGCTGTGCTGATGAAAAGGACAAAGAGAGAGGCGCTCGCATGCACATACACACGCAAACAAACACGCACCCACACACACACACACCCAAAGGAAGTGTTACTATGTCAGAAACAGAGAGAAAATTTCCCCCCAAAATGTCGGATGTTGACTGTGAATTGCAATGCGGGTCTGAGTTTGTCTTTCTTGTATTTTTAGGTATCACATGAATTTGCAATCAACTTTAACCCCACGAACCCTTTTTGCTCAGGTGTGTACTGATGCTAGTGATGGAGACAATGCAACATTTGTGTAGCATGTTCTATTTTGTAACTACTTGAGATCAGATACATGCTCACCAAGCCATCACAGCATAAAGGCCACTCACGCACACAGTCAACAGTAATTAAAGCTAATACCAGCAATGTATGAAAAAAAGGGCTTTTGCAAGAAAAGAAATATCCAGTCTTTTATTGACAATGCCAGAGAGTCGTTCCTTAAAAAATGTGTTTGTTGATGCCTGTCATTTGTTGATGCCTCTGTCATTTGCAGTGGGTCTGAATTTTATTACATTATACAAAGACCTAACATTTGAATTTCGTCAAAAGGCTAAATGAGTTTTCCAAAATATGCTAAACATTTCCCTGTATGATGCTGTGCAATTCCACACCAATGCAATTTACAACTATAGTCACATTTTGTTCACTTAATATCACTCCCTTTGTTGTGGTTGTGGCCAGGTGCTTAAGCTTTTGACAACAAATCTGCAGCTATGTTTCCAAACATTAAATCAAATGTTTTACTTTTCTCAACCCTTACCGCCCCCCGCCCCCCATAACCCCTCCCTCGCCCCAACTAGGTGTGGAAGGTATTGCACAGGCCTACTCTGCCTGTCTCCCCCACATCCGTTTTTACGGACCAACAAACTTTGCTCCAATTATCAACCACGTAGCCCGTTTTGCAGCCCAGGCCCTGCAACAAGAAAAAGCAGCGGTAAGTCACAACACAAACATTTCACTTACATTTAAAACAGGGGTCCCCAACCGCCGGTCCGCGGACCGGTACCGGTCCGCCGGGCATTTGGTGCCGGGCCGCACAGAAAGAACTTGCCTTAATTCCGTTTTATTTATTTCGGAATACGAAAGATGTTTTATTTTGAAAAACTAC
>NW_017805498.1:1748697-1770462 GCF_001891065.2 Hippocampus comes | reverse complement strand
CAAGCTTCCTGGCCTCTGGTAGAGGACCCGAGCTGAATGAGGGATGGACACCACCCGAGGGGTGAGACGAGGATTTTTTATATATATATATATATACCCTCACCGGCCATTTTATTAGGTACACCATGCTAGTAACGGGTTGGACCCCCTTTTGCCTTCAGAACTGCCTCAACTCTTCGTGGCATAGATTCAACAAGGTGCTGGAAGCATTCCTCAGAGAGTTTGGTCCATTTTGACATGATGGCATCACACAGTTGGCACAGATTTGTCGGCTGCACATCCATGATGCGAATCTCCCGTTCCACCACATCCCAAAGATGCTCTATTGGATTGAGATCTGGTGACTGTGGAGGCCATTTGAGTACAGTGAACTCATTGTCATGTTCAAGAAACTATATATATGCTCTGGCCTTCCTGTGTGGGGTATGCATGTCCTCCCCAGGCCTGCGTGGGTTTTCTCCGGGTATTCCGGTTTCCTCCCACATTCCAAAAACATGCATGACAGGCTGATTGAACACTCTAAATTGTCCCTCGGTGTGAGTGTGAGCGCGGATGGTTGTTTGTATCTGTGTGCCCTGCGATTGGCTGGCAACCGGTTCGGAGTATCCCCCGCCTACTGCCTGATGACAGCTGGGATAGTCTCCAGCAACCCCCACGACCCTTGTGAAATAAAAATAAAAGCAGATCGTAAAATGGATGTATGTATGTGACAATTTTCAAAAACGTACACAAAATGTGCAACAGCAAGTGTTCCTTACTGTGTTAAAAAATACGGAATCCTTGCTTGTGTTCGTCTTTATCGTGAAGAGTTGAATGAGACTCTGTTGAGTATGAGACTTTGTTGAGTATAATATTGTTGTACTGATTGAGTGTCTATTTGACACATCTTTGCATGCACTTATAGGTGACGTCAATGAGGTAAGAAGTGACACCTCGATTAACCCTTTCATGCACCAAAAATGATAACCTGCAACCTGATAATATGATAGGCGGTCCACTGTCGTAACCGCTGTCCCTGACAGGGTTAATAATTCCAATTAATTCTCATTAAACATGGGTAAATACATGCGGAAGAAAGGTATGTGTGAGAAATTAATTACTTGGTATAGGAATACAATGTGGTCAGAAGAAGCTCATGTAAAATGTAAGTCAGAGCACCTGGCTCAGTTACCTTGTTTCTTTGACTGGCATCATTCATGTAAAAAAACTAAACACATTTTACCATGTCACACAAGCAGAGAACAAATCCATGGGTTAAAATGCCAAAACAGGTTGTGTGCCACGATATATATTTTTGTTATGACTACGGGCCTATCTCGTTTTATATCAAACTTTGTTTGAATCTAAGGTAACAGAAAATGTCATTTGGTAGCCTGAGCACCAGCATCTATCGATCATCCACACCTGTGTTTGCGTGCTTCCTTAAAGTTGGGTCAAAGGCTGCCAGCCGCACACAAAGCAAGGCGGTTGAACTACGAAAACAAATTACATTTGACGACTGGACCTCCCAAACCAAATGACAGTTCTTAATTTATTGCCCCCCCCCAAAAAAAAAGTTTCAATACTCGCAGTACTCCTTGGCACTACTAGTCACACAAACACAGCTGTGCACGGCATGTATGATCATTTGATTCAACCAGGCATTTTGATTCATTGTAAACATCTTACATTTTAAATATTATTAACATATTTGTAAACATAAAACAGACCAGAGACTGTCAAAAGACTGTGCGCCTCTGGTGTGCTGATTTCAATGGGTGGGAAGCAAATTGCCGGTTATATTCACTCCCACAGCGTTGCAAAACAAAAAGAAAGAGAAAACTCCCTCCTTGCGCACAATTAGGCTGCTTGACTGGTAGACTTGCACTGGGTAAGAAAATAGGGCCCCAGGTCTCCATCGATATCTAACAGAGCACATCCAAACTGTCAATTTTCTTTTCATTTGAATCAAAGTATCAGAACATGATGCCTTTTTATGCGGCTATAAATTTAATGCAGAAGTGGTCCAAACCAAACAAACAAAATATTTTAGAGCATATCAGTGATGCTGCAAACAGATGACATCTTAAATATCCAATCTTAAATGAACAAACAAAACTACCGTATTTTCTGCACTATAAGGCACTTCTGAATCCAAGGTGCACCCTCAATGAATGGCTTATTTTAAAACAGTTTTCATATATAGGGTGCACCGCATTATAAGGCACATAGAATAGAAGCTACAACAGTTGCTGCGGTTGTGTTTTGCATCCATTAGATGGAGTTACGCTAAATGGAATACAATCCAGCTTTCTATCTATCAAGCCCTGGCTGCGGTGGGACTATACATCCACTAGCTAGAGCTACGCTAAAGCGAATACAATACAATACAATGCAGCTTTATTTATATGGAGTCTTCACAACTGCTGCAGCTGTAACAAAGCGCTTGACAGAACATTTAAAATACTGATATTTTAGAATATTGATCCAGATGTAGGTCCCTCAGGATGAGGCATGAAGCATGGCACAAAGTCCATAATAATGCACATTTTATTTATTGGCAACTGTGACAACTGGTCAAGAACACGGACATGAAACATATAAGTACAAATAGCAATAAATGAAAGACAAACATGAAGACAATTGATTCAACAAAAAGGCACACAAACCTTGTGGGCTCACATTCACAAGGGCCTAAATATCCTTATAAGTCTTGCTTGTCTCCTTCTTCCTTCATTTAGTCAGTAGGTAACGATGCTTTTGGAATTATCTGTTTCATAATGGCTGCGCAAAGCTCACAAAGTAGCCGTCTTGTTTGTTTGAGTGTGTTGGCGAATGAACATGTCAATTAGTGTTGGGCAGAACCCATTTATGCTACAAGTGGTTACTGCTAATAATCACCACTAGATGGCATAAGAACACGAACAGGGAAACAACTCAATGGGGAATAGAAAGCGACTGTACTAACACCATATATAAGCCAAACAAACAAAATATTTTAGAGCATATCAGTGATGCTGCAAACAGATGACATCTTAAATATCCAATCTTAAATGAACAAACAAAACTACCGTATTTTCTGCACTATAAGGCACTTCTGAATCCAAGGTGCACCCTCAATGAATGGCTTATTTTAAAACAGTTTTCATATATAGGGTGCACCGCATTATAAGGCACATAGAATAGAAGCTACAACAGTTGCTGCGGTTGTGTTTTGCATCCATTAGATGGAGTTACGCTAAATGGAATACAATCCAGCTTTCTATCTATCAAGCCCTGGCTGCGGTGGGACTATACATCCACTAGCTAGAGCTACGCTAAAGCGAATACAATACAATACAATGCAGCTTTATTTATATGGAGTCTTCACAACTGCTGCAGCTGTAACAAAGCGCTTGACAGAACATTTAAAATACTGATATTTTAGAATATTGATCCAGATGTAGGTCCCTCAGGATGAGGCATGAAGCATGGCACAAAGTCCATAATAATGCACATTTTATTTATTGGCAACTGTGACAACTGGTCAAGAACACGGACATGAAACATATAAGTACAAATAGCAATAAATGAAAGACAAACATGAAGACAATTGATTCAACAAAAAGGCACACAAACCTTGTGGGCTCACATTCACAAGGGCCTAAATATCCTTATAAGTCTTGCTTGTCTCCTTCTTCCTTCATTTAGTCAGTAGGTAACGATGCTTTTGGAATTATCTGTTTCATAATGGCTGCGCAAAGCTCACAAAGTAGCCGTCTTGTTTGTTTGAGTGTGTTGGCGAATGAACATGTCAATTAGTGTTGGGCAGAACCCATTTATGCTACAAGTGGTTACTGCTAATAATCACCACTAGATGGCATAAGAACACGAACAGGGAAACAACTCAATGGGGAATAGAAAGCGACTGTACTAAAACCATATATAAGGCGCATCGGATTATAGGGTGCACTGGCTGCTTTTGGGAAAATGGAATGCTTTTCGGTGCGCCTTATAGTGCGGAAAATACGGTCAACCCAATACAGTATACTATAATCACAACATTGATCTCATTTAGTAGTACCCACAAATGTATTATTTGCTCTTCATGATCACATGTGGTCATTCAATTTGCGATTGCATCTGTAATGTGGCAGCATTCACACAAACTAGTCAAACACTGTCGGCAACTCATAAAAACAAGTTGCAGAAGCACCCACACTCTGCGACTCGACTCAAGTAGCATCCGGCTGGGTCGCTTGCTACGTGGCTGGCTCAATGTCCGAATATCAATGTTTCAGTCCCTCAGATAATGAGCCTGCGACTGGCTGTGACCAGTGACTCTGTGTACTTGTATGACTACCACACACACACACACACACACACACACACACACACACACACACACCCACACACACACACACCCACAAACAAACACACACACACACACACACGCAAGCTGGCGTTCTAAGTGGTTCGCATGGCACAGTGTGTCAGCAACCCAGGCTCTGCGCGTGATCACCACTCTCGAATCAGAGCTGCTGTTTGTCGATTAAAGAGGCAAGCTTCTGATCCCCCCCGGATGCGCGTTTGTCAGTAACATCAATTGGAGCTTTGACTTCAGTCAGCGGCTGTCTTCGTGACCTCTGTTAACAAAATTGTCTTGTAAGCTCATCTTAACCTCATGGCGGTGTTCTTCCTGAGAACAAGTTCGTATTTGATTTATGGCTGCCCGTGACAAAGTGGCAAGTGTTTAGTGTGAAAAATACGGGTCTGTAATTTACATCTTTTCGATTGGTGGTTCTCCATTGGTGGTACATGAAGGCACTTGAGGTTTATGAGATTTTAAAATCTATTTAAAAAGTAGCATCCATGCAAAAAGAGCTTCATCACAGCAGTTGCCTCCTTGCTGCCAAAGACGACGATCCTCACAAAATGAACAAACACATTTCAGTGCAACAATGCAATGTTCAGTGCTGACAGTTGGTGCTGTTGTCAGTCTTCTTTTTAATTATTAAATAGATATTTTAGTTGTTTTTTTTAAGCAGTTTCTGCTTTTATTTAAAAATAAGTGAACAATTTCTTTTTGAGGACAGATCTGTGAACGCATTAGACTGAGAATGATTTTTATGCACACAAATCTTTATGACAAATTATTTTTCTTGATATTTTTTTAAATTTCCCGAAAGTTGCAGGGATATCACTACATATGGAGTTCCAAAGTTTAATAAATCAAGACACTGATTGCACATCAGTGTTTTCATCCATAAATGCGCTGGTTTGGTGGTACCTGGCTCAAAAAATAAATAAATAAAATTAAAATCACTGCCTTAGATGAACGAAACTTGCTTTGGTTCCTAAATTAACTAATGGGGTCTAACAACGACTAGAGTCAAATTCTAAAACACCACAGAAATTATTGTAGCATGCAGTATTTAGAACCTAAATGAGAAAACAAAAAGGGAGAAATATGACTCAGAATAAAGACACAATGAGCTACTGTACTGTATGTTCATGCTTTGCTTTTTTGCAAAAGCAAAACAGCAACTACTCTGTTGTTCTACTTCAACTATTTATGTGCACAGTGAGTCATATAGCAAAAATGTTTCAGTTTGCAAAAATTAGTTTTTCAAATGAAATTTTGGGCCCCTGTGTATGCTAAATATTAAACCTAAATGCCAGGTGCCGTAAACATGTAAAGTGGTGCGAAAATGAGGACATCTGGATGGCTGGTCGTGAAGCAGGCTCTGCTACGATCTGGAACCAAATAAACAGTACTTTTCAATTATCCTTTTCTGATCCGCGCTGTTCGATGTTGTCCATCATTTCATCGTCAAAAATGTTACATTTGCATATTTACGGTATATATCGCGGGCTCAGAGCGTGAGTGAGGTGTTGAAGTACTTGGCTAGGGGGGGATGCATTTATTTATTTAAAATCATGGGAGGAGTCGCATACAGAAGGCTTGCAAAATTGTGATTGACATCCTTATGCCGTTTACACACGCGTGCACACACAGACAATTATGAATGCAACACACTGGATGCATACTTCATGTCTGTATGACTAAAAGCAATCGTTATATACAGGAATGTTGACATTTCGGTGTTCTAGTGAAGCTGCATCCCCTTTTCTCCTGAGTTTGTTTTTCTCTCATTTAATGCCACCATCATTGCTATGCCTGAACAGATGGTGCGGTCTGTAGTGTGAACGGAGCCCAACTTGCTCTAATGCAGAAGTGGTTTCATTTCTTTTTCTTTTTCCTCTTTACTGGATTCTCATTTTGACTCTCATCTCTCTCATATTAATTCTCTTGCCTATTTTCACTCCGAACAATCCCGGGCACATACTGCAGGATATACAGCATGTCAATCATCAGAAACATAACTGACCCACTTAGTGAGTCTAAGCAAAATTCCAATTTTGAGTTTTTTCTTTTTCTTTCTATCCTAAATCCTCCTTCTACCACCTTTCTGTCTGTGCAGCAGTACTTCACTCTCCTCATTATAACAGACGGTGTCATCAGCGACATGGATGAGACGCGTCATTCAATTGTTCAGGCATCCAAGCTGCCCATGTCCATTATTATCATCGGTGTGGGCAATGCGGACTTTGCTGCCATGGAGTTTTTGGATGGAGACGCCAGCATGCTGAGGTCCAACACCGGCGAGGAGGCTGTTCGAGACATTGTGCAGTTTGTCCCCTTTCGGGATTTTCGTAATGTGAGTATTCACTTCAGCCTGAGCACTAAAGCAGTTGCATGGTCTCTAGAATCGGATCCTGGCAGAGGTTAACTGTACGATAGGATTTTGCCCAACGCAACACATGCTGATGAAACATTTACAGCAGAGCGTCAAAACTCACCTCCAATAAGTTCCATTCTGGATTTAGAATGAATGCCCCGAGTGTGAAGTAAATTCATCTGTTTCAGGGATCAAACGTGCACCTCAACCCATTCATGGCCAGCCGTTTTTCTCAAATCGGGAGAGCCAGCCATTTTGGACCATTTTGACTAATTTTTGAAGGCCAACAGAAAAAAATTGAGTTCTCTTTCCATATAAGTATGGAACCTACCAAAAAAAAGCTTAAACCCTCTTCTTTCATTCAGAAAAAAAAGTAAATTACTACCTTTTACCATTCTTTTGTCAACAGCAGTTGAACATTGGGAGGTTTCTTGAAAAGACTAATTTCCAAGAAAAATTCTGAGGAAAAAAAGCTTTTTTTTTTGAAAGGATGCATTTCAAGCAGGACGTTGAATTTGATGCCTTTTTTTTTTTTTTTTTTTTGGTGATACCAAGTACAAATCCAAGAAGCTCCTGGAGTCATGAGACTAGAGTTGGCTCAGTGGTTGTTGAGGAGTTATAAAAGGCACAATTTAGAGGTTAGCTAAAGTGGCATACAAATGTATGCTTGTGAACAAGCAACACTTCAAGGTTACAGTGGATATTGCCGCCGTAGCAACTACTTTATCCCAACTAGGCTACATTGAAAGACACACAAAGAATAGCACTGAAGATTTCATGAGGGATTTGACACATACACAATCTATCTTCTCGCCTTTTATGTTTCTATTTCAAAGTCCTCGCCCCTTTTCCCAACAGTTTCTTTCGTCAAATAATTGCGTGAAACCTTTGGAATTTAGTTTGCCCGATTAATCCATCCATTTCCGAAAGCTTGTCTTACAGTGAGCTGGAGCCCATAATAGTTGACTTGGGCGAGAGACATGGAACACTCTGATTTTTCTACGGCATCATATACTGGTAGAAGGGGGGCAAAATATTAGAAATGCTCCAACTATCATCAAATACTGATTCCAACTACCCTACCTGACAATCACCTAGAGGGGAGGATAGCTACAACTGTCAATCCCAAAATATGTATGTTAGGTTTATTTAGTGAAGAGTCTAAAGTCTCCAAAGGTTTGAATGTGAGTGTGAATTGTTTTTCTATATGTGCCCTATGATTGATTTCAAATAGTACCGGGAGTAGTCTGCTTTTTGCCCACTGTAAGCTGGGATGGGCTGCAGCACTTGTCCAGACCAGGAGTAAACCATTCCACCATCAATGACTGGTTCAAAGTGTCGACTTGCAAGAGTACGATGAATTTCAATACAATAGTCTGGTGCGTTATACTCTGATATAGGTGATAGTAGTTGTATTGTGTTGCATTTAAATGCACAAAAAGTCACACGGGATATTTCTGCAAACAAAACACACGAGCAGTCTGAATCCTCTGTCTTTCATGCCCAAATCGTATATCCCATCGTCAGCGAAGCCATGCCACTTTTAAATCAAATAAAACCTCAAGAGGAACTGCTATTAAAGAGCCAAGACGCATTTAAGCCACAAATGCTCATAATATACATTTTGTCATGTCCTTGTTGATCGTAGTTGCTTGTTATTGATACTATTAGCGTAGCCTGTACTACTGGAGACAAATCCCTCGTGTGTTCTACATACTTGGCCAAAAAACATGATTCTGATTCTCATGCATGTATCTACATACTTGGCCAAAAAAGATGATTCTGATTCTCATGCACGTGATATGATAACCTGGAAACAGTTCTCTTTAGCATTGGACGTACGTTTGCCTGTTTTCTCCTTCACTAAGGCACCAAAGGAGACCCTCGCCAAGTCTGTCCTGGCAGAGCTGCCTCAGCAGGTCACTCAGTACTTTAAACAGAGGAACCTCCCACCCACCAACCCGGCGCCGGAGTGAGATAAGTGAGAAGATGACAGCTCACACTGTAAAATAGCTTTTCTGTCAACTGCCAGTGCAAATTGAAAGTCTTGTGTGTGTCTGCCGTGGGCAAATACCTCAAATGGGGAAGACAACCTTGTCCTCATTTTTTAATTTTTTTTTGTTTTGCTTTCAAAGAGCGCAGAAATGGTGGTTTTCAAGAACTGTGATAAAAGCACGTTTGAACCACAGGTGCAACACTGATCATTTTCATGGAAAGATTGTTTTTTTTTATTTTTTATTTTTTTATTGTTGAGAATGTTAGTGGTTTGCTTTCTGCATGTGTCTTGTGATTTTTGCCTTGTGATTCTAACAACATTGTGGTGTTAAATCCGCTTGGCTGAAATCAATATCAGTGGTCGGACAGAGATTTTTTTCAGGTAGCGGTCAATTTGAAAGAAGGCTGATTTGTAGTGAACCCAGCGCACTTGTTCCTTAATTTGAGCTAGAGAAGGCGTTCAGTGTGAATGGAAGGAGGTGAAGCTGCTGCGGTGGCAGCTGTAGCACTAAAACGCAGCTGTGGAATGCTGCTCTTCAACGTGAGACCATTTTTCCAGTTCAGTGTTACGGCTTTGGTTCATCCTGCATGTTGCCAGTCACCGTTTACAAATGAACAAAGACCATAAAACGCATGTAGGGTTGATTTGCATTAGGTGTTACAGATTTTTGTACATACTGTATTGAAACAAACATTTTGTCACACCTTGAAGGCATCATTATTTGAGGAAGGCGAGTCAGAATGTGCACGAGCAGTTTGCGATACAGTCTGAGATTGCACTGTATATTTATGATGTTGTAATATGTATTGATAAGCTAACAGTAAATATTTTTATTGTATTATGCAGTGCAGACGTGTGTAATTATACAATTATTAAAATATACATTGCAACGTCTCTGAACTAAATGTGTTGCGCTTCATTTTGTAAGGTTGTGTCTGTGACAGCACTTGGGTTCATAAACAAAACGAGGTCTTATGTATGGTTGTTTAACACAGGGGTCGGCAACCCAAAATGTTAAAAGAGCCATCTTGGACCCCCCCACCCCAAACAAATATGTCTGGAGACGTAAAAAATTTAAAGCCTGATAATGAAGGCAACAGACGCTGTATGTATCTATATGAGCTAGATTAGCCTACTATCAAAATGGCTAATTAGCTACAAACACACAATGAGCCTCATGATTTTTTTTTCCCTGCAGTGCACCCTGTAGAACGGTGGGGGGGGGGGGGGGGCCCTTTTTTTCTGGGGGGGGGGGGGCGACCTTTTTTGACCAAAGATCTATTTTTTGATCAACCGACCTCCCTCCGACCCGTAACCACACACACGCATGCCATCGTGAGCAACAGCCACAACGGCCCCGAAGATGAACGAAACTGAAAGTAGACACGAGTTTGTGAAAATCAATGCGTACCTTCGTCGAGACCTGACACGGTGGCACTTGTGCAGCGTGTTCACTATCGTAGTTCAGGTGGACCATTTTCAAATGCTTCTCTCGGCCCTTTCCGTTTTCCCATTATTTGCCAGTAACCTCGATGAATTACATGAAACGCTTTTTTTTTCCCTTACAACAGCCACCTGCCTGGCATCCCGCCCTGCTAATAGAAACGTGTGTCGCAGGCGATTACGCAAATCTTCGCTGACAGAAATTTTTAAATTTAATCTTTATTCCACACATTTTTACAGCATTGGAAAACGTTGAGAATGTTTGTCCTCCTACAGAAACCATACTAAAACAAAACATATATTTCTCTCCCCCATCTTTTTCCATTTTCAAACATTTTGGAAAAAGCTCCAGGGAGCCACTAGGGCGGCGGTAAGGAGCCATATGCGGCTCTGGAGCCGCGGGTTGCCGAACCCCGGTCTTTGAGTTCTCATAACAGCCTGTTGGTGAAGCATACTGGCCAAAAAAAACAAAAACAAAAACAAAAAAAACTCCACTATTACAATGTACTCCATCAATGGGATACATTTATAATACACACACAGAAACCGACTAAAACAGAAAGCTTTTTATTTCTCTTTGGAGTCTGGGGCAGGAGTAAACAGATGAACATCTTCCCTGAATTCCGTGACTTTGGGACAAATGACACACATTCCATTATTCTCCAACATAGGTCTGACTGCATGGGACTCAAAGAAGAGTGTCTCCTGCCGCACCTCACTAGTCTGTTGCTGGTAGCTACAATGGTACGAGTTATGTGATATGCGAATGAAAGAAGTCTTTTCCTTCCTCCACAGCAGTCAATCACTTTTCCCACAGCCAAAAGCACAGCATGTCGTCAGTGTGGCTTGGGGTTGGGAGAGGTGTGCGGGACGGGGTGGGAGAGTGGGGGGGTCGGGACGTCATCGGAGTAGGCAGTGCGGGTTTGCTTGCTTGCCTAAACTGCATGAGACGTGATTGAGGGAGAAGCATCACGTTTGAGCACAACAATAGCAAAAGCACAAACAGCTCCACAGATTGTGTCCAATTAAAATGCTTGGTTTTCCTATTCCCATTTATTTGGACTACGTATTTTGCTCAATTTTGCCCCCCTGGCTGCAAAAGCGTAAATGTGAAAATAACAGGAAACGCTGAAGGGGTAAGTTGCCGTTCTGCTGTTCTCGTGAGAATTTTGTGGGAACTGGTACAAGATGTAACACAAAGAAAGAAAACACGATTAGGAACCGGTCCTGTTTAAATTACCTCGAAGTGGAAAATCAATGTAATCGATTGTTATTTTTAAGAGGAGAATGTCTTTCTAAATGTCTTAAAACGTCTGTTTGCACAGTATAATAGAGCTTTCATGGAGAAGTGCCATAGCGGAGGTCTGATGTGCCGCAGGTTATAATATCTGCTGTCATTTATGGACAGCAAACAAGTTGAGTGTGCCATATTTTCAGACTATAAATCACTCCAGATTATAAATGGCACCCATCAAAAAAATGCATTTTGAAGAAGGGGGGTCCACACTGGATGATAAATCACATTTTTTTGGATGGGGAGGAATTTATTTTACAGAAACCAAGACCAAGGACAGTAGAACATGGACTATCACCCAAAATCCCCCTTCCCTAATCATGGTGGAGACGCTGAACGACTTATTGTTGGATTCAAAACTTTGCTTCTCACTATGGAGAAGTTTTTCTTGACCGGAAGGATTTTGTCTTTACAGCACCAAAAAAAAAAAAAACAACAACCATGTTTCAACCTTTGGCCACAATGCGATGAGGGATTCTAGTCAAGGTAAGCCATTTTAAAGTAAAAAGAAAAACGTTTCCATAGTTAGAAGCGCAAGTTTCAAATCCAACCACTTGTTGATTGTCGTTGATACAATTAGGGATTGGGAATTTTGGCTCTAAATTCGAGCTGTAATATTTATATATAAACATTTACATGAGTATGAGTTTCAGGACAAGCCAAACTATGAAAAAAAAAAGTGACTTAATAGTCCGAAAAATACGACCCTTTTTTTGTTTGATGAAACTGAAACATGCAGTAAGATACATCGGCGTGGAGATTTCTGGTTCGTGCACAGCCTAATTGAAGTAAAATAAAAAGAGAGAGTAAAGTGCATTAATCATTTGGGGTTAAATTCTATTTCCATATTCTTTTATTATATGAAGATTGCACTTTTACAGTTTGTTTTGTTAAAGACTAAGATGAATCACATTTAAAGATTTTGTGATATGTTCCTATTTATTCTGGGATGTCATTTCGAAAGAGATTATTATGTAATGATATTCAAGACGATAATTAGTTTGCGAGTGTGACCCCAGGTTGACTGCTGAATTGTTCCACTTGAGGTGGGCGTAAGTACAATGTATGAGGAGACATGCTGTTAAAATTAAGTTAAAGTGAAGCTCTCAGGCTACCTTCTACATGGTTGGAACAAAGAATGAAATGGTTGGTTGCAACAAAGTGGTGCACTCGATTTTGCCTCAACTGCTTTACGATACAATTAACACTTCCACACAATCAACAATATTCAAAACAAATGTTTAATTGACCATTAATTATCAGGCCCATCCCTAACAGCAATGTTACTGTTAGTTATTAGCCAAGGATAATAGCACAGAAAGCTTGTGGAAACCTTTGAGTACTCACCAGTGTATGGTAAACTGTATACTTCCTTTCATAATGATGACTACTAATTTCTTGTGACATTGTAGGGATAACTCTAAGAACAATGCAATGTTTTGTATGAATGTGTGCAAGTGTCAGATTATCGGGTGTGAAACAGACTATCTATTGGCTCTGCTGTGCCTCGGGTACGGCAACATGATTACATCCACGCTACCTTCGCTGTCCGAGCTGCTGTCAGAGTCGCTGCTGCCCGAATAATCGCAGAGGCCCGGGAGGACGCCGATGCACACTGCCGCCGAGGGCAGGTGAAGCAGAGCCGGACTGGAATTAAGGGGGGTCGATGGGCTCTTGGGCGTCAGGCCCGTGACAGTTTGTTGATTTTCAGCTCCCGCTGGTCTTCGCCCTCCTCCTGCCTCCTGCTCTGAACAACACAATTTACTGTCAAGACTGAGAGTTTAAACTCAACATGGAACTCAGAAGAAAGGAAATGATCCACTTTCATTTCGGTTGCCTGAAATTTCTCATTTATTAATAACAAATACCTTTGTTCATCAATACCAGCAACGGATATGGAAAGGCAGACAAAATATGTGCTTTTCTATTAGGTGGCATCAGGTACAATGAAGTTGGGTATCCATCTGTTGCCATTCATAACAACAGAAAAACTCTGTAGATTTCTGCTCGTAGATCAGGCAAGTGATCAATTAAATAGATTTTTTTTAAACTCCTTATTCGACCTCAGAATAATAAAGGTTACGGTTGGCGCCCCAAAATCATAGCCTCAATGTCTCCTCTGCGGCAGCAAATAGCAACCTGTCATGTGGAAGTTCCGCTTATACGCGCGCACGCGCGCGCGCACACACACGCGCGCGCACGCGCGCACACGCACGCACGCACGCACGCACGCACGCACACACACACACACACACACACACACACACACACACAGTCTCTTCCAATTACAATTCTAACAGCGGTTGCCTAGATTTCAGATTAATGTGGCAAAAACATGAGCAAATGTGTATTACATTGAGAAAAAAAAACAAAACTTAATGTCTGCTCCACGCAGGACCAAGCTGTTGTGTGTGCAACCGGAAGTTCCGCCCACACACAGGCTTCTTCCTGCCACAATTCCAACAGCGGCTGCCTTGTCTGTAGCTTATGTGTTGTGTTGTATTATTTTGTTGTTATGACTTCAAGATGGCGCCCTGAGAGTGGCTGCCTTTACAGCTGCTCCTATACTTTTTGTTCTTCAACTTTCTTCCTTTCATAACTTTGCTCCTGTAAACTGGGAATTTCTCCATTGCGAAACGAATAAAGGTTTTCTTATTCGTATTCTTAACGCCATAAACATGACAAACAAAGACAAGATTCTTACAGTTTTTTGTGTCAAAAATATGTATGTATAAAAAAAGATGTATAAATATCTTGATACTGTACGTTCAAAAATATAAAGGGAACACTTAAAAGGAAAACTTGGAGTTACACTGTGTTGTGTTAAGATTGAATACTGTGTCTCATGTGTTGTGTTGTATTATTTTGTTGTTATTATGATTTCAAGATGGCACCGAGAGTGGCTGCCTTTACAGCAGCTCCTATACTTTTCGTTCTTCTACTTTTTTCCTCTCATAACTTTGCTGCTGTAAATTGGGAATTTCTCCATTGTGAGACAAATAAAGGTTTCCTTATTCTTATTTATTTTTTTGAGCAGCACAGACACATATATCATAAAATTTAAATATAATATGGGGGCTGGAACGGATTAATTGCATTTCCTAATGGGAAAATGTACCTTGATTCACGATTGTCGAGTTACAAACGGGGCCACAGAATGAATTAAATCCATAAAATGAGGCACCACTGCACTTTTCTTGATAGCTGGCTCATTATTATCATAGGACGTTTGTTGTTTTATTTGCCTGTGAAGTGCGACGCTGAGGGTCAAGAGCTGGCTAACACGGCTAACACATCTATTGCTTCTACATGTATCACTCCAAAGGTGTTTTGTCGTGTTAAAATGCGCAAAACAATCACAAAGCAAGAGTTGTACTGAGGTAACTTGTTATTCATTTGAACTAGGTATGAACACAGTTTTAGGCCTCATGCTTGATGCCCACCTGTATGTCTGTCTCCATTTCCTGTTGCTGTGCTTTCCACCTTCTGCTTCTTACTGCTGTCGGATGACTGTGAAGAACTGGTTCAGGTAAGACAAGACAGAGTGTTAAGATGGAAAGAAAAGATGGTACACCTCAGATTTGCAAATTCTGTTCAACCTACAGGTATATTCATTGAATCACACTACAAAGACAAATTTAATGTTATAACTGATAAACCTCGTTTTGGTTTTTTTTTTTGCAAATATTCACCCAATTCACTTCGATGGCCTGTGGCATGTTTACCGCTATTTTACAAACATCACTGTGCCTTTTAACAACACTGTTTGGGAGTTGAGGATGCCTTGTTTCAGACTTCAGGAACTCAGTAGTCCGGTGTCTCAGTTGTTGTATTTTGCACTTCATTATGTGCCACACATTTTCAATGAGAGACATGCCTGGGCTGCTGGCAGGCCACTCTCGTACTTGCATTCTTTCATGACGAAGTCATGCTGTTGTAACACATGCAGAATTTGGCTTGGCATGATCTTGCTGAAATAAGCAGGGACATCCCTGAAAAAGACTTTGCATAGCTTGCTCCAAAACCGGTAAGTATCTTTCAGCAAAAAAAATAAATAATAATAAGATAACCTTTATTTGTGCCACATTGGGGAAATTTGCAAAGCGTTCGCAAATGTGCAAGTTATCCATGCTCTGGCCAGTAATACAACCCCATATCGTCACAGACACTTGCTTTTGAATTTTGCACTGATAGCAAACAATCCAGATGTTCCTTTTCCTCTTTGGCCCAGAGGACACAATATCAATGAAAGGGAGCGGTTGGAGGACATTTGCCACAACAGCAAGGCGCCTCAAATTTTAAAATGTTGTATTCGTCAACCGCCTGACCGTGACATCAGAAAGGGCGTCCAATAGTAGAGGTGCTGGTAGAGCGATTTACTGCTACTTTGGCTGACTTATTTAAAGGGAACGGCATGAGCCTTGATAAATACAGTGCATTCATCAGGATCAAAAGATGTTGTCAAGGTGCGCTCTACTTCTCATCTAAACCAGCTGCAAATGTCAAACTTTTTACTTCCTGGTAGGCTGCACATGTCAATAAATATTGGCACACTGTTGCGCAGACCTTTTACACTGAGTGAGTACAGTGTGAAAAGAATGAGAAGGGTCTGGCTGCAGCCTGTTGAACCACACTGTAAAGAAGGAGACCAGAACGGGAACGATACGCACAACGGGGCACGACAAGTTGGCTTTTACTGTTGTGCTTGTTTGCCATGCTAATGGACAGAAACTGCCACCTATGGTGATTTTTAAGAGGAAGACGCTGCCGAAAGAAAAGTTTCCAGCCCGAGTAATCGTTAAGGCCAATCAAAATGCCTGGATGGATGAGGAGAAAATGAGAGAGTGCCTGAGCAAAGTGTACCTAAAGAGACTGGATGTTTTTGGGTTTCTTTTTTCCCAAGCGTCACCATCCCTGTTGATCTGTGACCCCATGCGAGGCCATCTCACAGCCACTGTGAAAGGCCAAGTGCAACAAATGAACTCGGAGCTTGCCATCATTCCGGGAGGCTTGACGAACGAACTCCAACCGCTGGGCAAAGTGTTCAAAGTTAAGTTGCGAGTGGCGTGGGAGCGATGGCGAACACAGCTTTACTAAGACTGGGAGGCGGCGCCGGGCGAGGTACGCCACAATTTGTGAATGGATTGTGAACGCTTGCGATAATGTGTCTGCTTGCACTGTTGGAGCTTTCGCAAAAGCCGTCATCATTTCTGAGAAAGGTGCATGGCAACGTGACTGACTGACAAGGGTTCTTGGCATGTTCGATGGAGAACTTGCTCAGCTGTTCATTTTGGAAACAGAAGATGATGACTTTGACAAAAAAAAAAAATAATAATAATAATCACAATAACATGACTACATTGTTCAATACTTCAATAAAGTAGAACCAAACTCACTTTTGCCCCGATATGCCTCTATAAAAAAAAAAAAAACTACACTAGTGTACATCCATGCTTTTAAGGTAGTGTATGTTTGACCATGCCTGCGTCCAATGCCCCTTTTATGTACACAAATATACAAATAGCATATACTAACTGGGACTGAGTCTTTTAATTCGGTACGCAATATGGTCGCAAAAATACGGAAGAAGAAAACATTTGTGTGTGTGCATACCTGCGTCTCTTGACAGCACCAGCCAGTAAATGGGCTTGAGACAAATGGCTGGTCCTTTGCTCCACCACTGATTGTTTAGCTGTTGCCTTCTTCTCAGACTCTGGGCGGCTGTCAGAGGATACTTGCTTTGCCACAGCACTGTGATGACATAGAGTTAAGGTCAATGAACCTTTGTGACACCACAAGAAACATTCTAACGGCGGATATCATAACATGCGGCAGATATGAAAGCAGACCAGCATTACACTCCAATAAATGCAGAGCGGCTAAGAACAGGACTGGGAAGTGACACAGATTAGAGGGCTAAAACAGGGAGAAAAAAAAGTAGGCATAGCTCAGGGGATTCACACCACAACATCAATTCATTCATTCACACACATTTGGGCACAGGATGTATGAGGTTTAAATGAATCCTTGTGAGCTCCTAAAAGCAGCAAGACTGCTTGAAATGGCAAGCTTCGTTACCACATGACGATGCAGTTTCCAGGACAACCCACTTTGTTGCCTTTTACAGACAAACTGGTTGTCTTCTGTGGACGGGGAAGAAAATATAAAGAACGCTGAACATGCAGGATGGTCATATGGTGCAGGACATACATTTTGAGGTACCATCAAGCAACTACGGGTGTAAATACTTCTGTTCTGGTGTCATTTTCCCATTATATTATTAATGGCGTACTTGAACTTTTCATCTGTTTTTTTTTTTTTTTTTTTTTTTGTTATGTTGGGTCTCACAGCAGGCCACACCTCACTCACGGCGATATGTTGGACCTGTTTCTGCTTCCTGATGTGAGACCAAGCAATGTTCCCAATGTCCCATGTTGTCCAAAGTTGCTCGAGTCCATAAATAACGTGCATTTCCACTCCACAGTTCCAACTAAAAACACATCAGTGTTTTGTTGGTTCTGCTATCATCACTGCGTGATGCTACTACAAGAGTCATTCGGTAAATTATTCTTTTAAGAATGTTTACTTATTTTCATAGAGACCATTTACAATAATGAAATGCTACTTTTAAATAACATTGATAAGACTTTTGAAAGTTCGCTTTAAGACATTTTAACGCCAATTAAGGCCTTGTTTTTGCATTCATGGATTTAATGCCTTTTAAGACTTTTTAAGGATCCACAGGAACCATGACATAGTGTATCTTCCACACAGGTGCGCAAGCAGGTAAAGGTGTAAAAAAGTCATCTCAGATGGCCAGTGTGGTGTAAAGGGGCTAAAATAAGACTACCGAGTTAGCCACAATGACACTGATCAAATAAAATGTTGACATGATCAAAAGGATATTCTGTATTCCAACAGTTCCTGTTTCTCTTCATCCCTGCGTTGCTTCTCCACCAAGCTCTGTTGCCGGGAAACCTCATCCAGGAAGCTGGTCTCATCATCGTCCAATCCCCTCACCATGTTCTCTGTCACCATGGAAACAAAGCTGCTCTTAGCACATTGCAGCAAAATCATGGCATTTTGTAGGGGGGGGGGGGGAACAGCATTACGGTCTGTTCAAAAATACACTTAGGTGGCCTTCATGTAGGGAAAAACCACAAAAAAGAGCTTGACGATGCTCATAAACGCAATTCAACACATTTGCAATATTGAGCTGTGTATGCTGTAGGGAAAGAGAATCATATTTAAACGGGTACTGTCAAGAACAAACTCATGGGTTCACTATTATTTTTCAAAGCAATTATCTAATGATGATGGAATGATGCTGAATTTTCATCCTACAGGAACTTAAGAGAAAACATTTGTTGACATGCAACTTCATGGCAAGAAAAAAAAAAAAAAAGAACTTTTTTGTCAATATTAGGATTTTACTAATACTGCTTGTTAGACCGATTACAAGTACTTGTATTTAAGCCAATATCAATGACAATGCAATTCCATTTTGCAATTGTGATGGGAAACGTTTCACTTGTTTTTCATCAAATTTTGTTCAAAAGCACAAAACAAATTTTAATTGTTTTGGCAGGAATTTCACTCAAATAGAGCACTTCTCTTAGACGCATTCCAGAACACTACTTTACATTGTTCACTGGAGGTATTTTACTGCACTTTAAAAATCTCCCAGTACTACACTTCAGTGGGTTGTGTTCTCAAGCACTTGTTGTCACTCCAAGGTATTTATTTAGTCAGATATTTAATAAGGGCTTTCATTGACTAAGTACTACCAAGAGGTGAGTGTGGATGCAGAAAATACAGATGTGCCTTGACTTAGAAGTGACCCAATTTGAGGCGAATTCATACTTTTGGTATCTGCAGAGTGCACACTGATCCGTTTGACTGCAAATATTGTCATCCATGCCTGTGTGCGAGGATCTGCGTGAACTCCTTTACGGTCGACTTTGCACAGTTTGGCTCAATAGAGCTTCGATACTGTGCCGCAGTTCATCTGCGATTGACATTACAAATCAAATGCCATGAGTTGAGTTCCACAAAAAAAAAAAAAAATAAAAAATCATGGGCTTATTATGTTAGAACAATCAGAGAGCAAAAGCAAAAGGAAGAAAAAAAAATCATGGTGGAGACGCTGAACATTTCAAAACAACATGCCAATACCCACTGAATTTGAATTGTTCCTCAAATTCCTCTTGCTTTTTGTCTCTCTGCTCCTGCAGACGCTCAAAGAGAGAACGCGAGTCATACTCTTGCTCAGGGACCTCTGCACAAGAAGAAAGAAACGGGTACAGTATTTGCAGCTATTTAGAATTGATCCACAGGAGTCTTTTGTTGAGGATTTTTGGAAGTGATCTTACGCTCAGGGTCATCAGGCTTCCTAACTTTCTCCCACTCCTCCTGTCTTTTTTTCCTCCTCTCGTCAAGCTCGGCTTCTGAAACAAACTTCCTGGTGAGATCAACACCTGTCCCCGCTTTTGCCATTGCAGCTCACCTACAGAGGAAGATCTCTGTCACACACGCACGCACACACACACACACACACACACACACACACACACACACACACACACACACACACACACACAAAAACACTGAGTTATGCACCGAAATTTCAAAGTGTCATATGTTATAAATAACGATGAGATATTGCAAGTATTTTCTTGTTACCAAATCCCCTATGTTACCATCAGTTTGTAGTGCACTGCATATGTAATAAGGAGGTGATTAAGTAATCATACGGTTTCACAGTCAAAAAATTTTTTGACATGTCTTCAATGGTGGTAGGACATGATCAAAGGGTCCAGTATCGGCATTTCCTTCGCGCCAACGACTCGGACTCGGGCACCAAAAAGGTGTGATTGAGTCATCCCTAGGTAGGTCCCTTTAGGACTCAAGCGCTGGTTTAGATATTTCACCCAATTTGGGTTGCATTGAATTTAACTCAGCAGTTTTTAAAAGTGTAGTGAGGACAAGGAGTGTACTTGTATTAAAAACTAGGCTAGGATTGAAACGGCTTTACAATCAAATGAAAAACAGTGAGCAACTGTGGGAACTGAGGGTGACTTTTTGTGACGTGCGACAATGTACTACTCTCGCAAAACAACCCCCCCCCCCCAAAAAAAAAGTAACTTCGGAACCTTGTATGTGGTTCCATTGTCATTGGCTTAAACTGTGCAGGTTACAGCTTTGGCTCCCCCGAGTGGATATTCCTGGCCAGTACAGGTTAAACATTAAAGCAAATGGATGGGTTATTCCGCAAAAACGAGTCAACACAAACATCCAGGAATCTTCTGCGAAATGTAAATCAGGCAAGCGGGATTTTCACTGGCATATATGATGTCGTTTTGACTTTCAAGGCCTTGTGATCTGAGATAACAGCATTAGCTGATATGGATTTTTTTTTCTTCCCAAAAGCGAAGAAAAAGTTCGCCGGTTCAAACCACATCCGAACAACTGACACCAATGAGGCACATGCACTTGCAAGTTAACTAAACTTTGATGACTATAACCTGTCGAAACGTGCAGCAAAATAGCTAGTTAGCTTATTTAGCATTCAACCAAGGTGTCGTCAGTGTATGTCGAAAATCAAGCGTGGCATGTCGACCCCTCTTAATGCAACGAAAAGCCAAGACTAATTTAATATTTGTCAGCGACCACGTCAAACGATAAGGTGATTTTCCATCCATTAAACTTACCAAACAAGGGTTATCGGTAATAGTCAATGACGTCTGCGTGTTACTGTGAAGTTGGCTCGTCGCAGCCTTCAACTTGTGAATTCAGTTCCGACGTAGTTTGTGCCAAAGATTATCGCTTTAATAAAAAAATTTAAAATATGAAATAAGTAACGTTGATTTTAATTGAAACATTGAGAATATTTCTTTTTACAATTAAATGCATTTCCTTTCACATTTTATTTATTTAATTTTATTTAAAACAGTGGGCAAGCTGGAAAGACCTGAATAACTCTTTATTTATATTTGCACTATTTAATGTCAATACTCCATTACTCCAACCTTAATTTAGCTGTTCAACTTTATCGTTAATTTTCTTGATTTAGTTTTCCTTTTGGTTTCTTTTTTTTTTCCATACATGAATGTTCTTTGACAATGGTGTTTAACAGGGACATTGAAGGATTTTATCTTTATCTACATAATATTAATTTGCAACATAGGCTATGTGGAAAGATGAAAGGTATTACAGTTTGGTGGAATAGATTTCTTCCATGTATTTGCTTAAAAATAGCTATATACACACACGCGCACACACACACACACACACACACACACACACACACACACACACATACACACACACAC
>NW_017805498.1:1743390-1748576 GCF_001891065.2 Hippocampus comes | reverse complement strand
CGCGCGCGCACACATGCAGTGTTCAAAAGTCTGGGGTCACTCAGAAAATCCTTATGTATTAAAGCAAAGCAACGCTGTATTTCTAAAAAATTTAATGTTTTCGTCATTGATAAAATATTAGAATATTTCCAATGCTACCTATGAGCTGTACACTTGTGCTATATATATGGAAATTTATATATATATATATATATATATATATATATATATATATAAAAAGCTGGCATTTGAACAGGGTTGTGGAGACTATATTTCCATTTTCGTTCTTTGCCCTCCCCCGTTACTCAGAAAAGCAAAGTACACAAAGACGTGTGCAGGATTGGGAGTTGTGCAACCTCTTTAAAGCAGTGGAGTTGTTTCGGTCTGTCCACTCTTCTCAAACATGTTAGTGACAATCCTCCTACCTCTTTGTGTTTTCTTTATTTTTTTTAATTTCATGTGCCGAAGGCCGAAGAATTTTCCACCAGGACCTACCATCGTGCCAGTCTTGGGAAACATCTTGAGCCTGAGTTTGGAGAACCCACTGCAAGACTTTGAGCGGGTACGAAAAACAGGAAAGCTTTAAATTGTTATTCACGAAATACATTTTATTATACGTTAAGAAATAATTGTGAAATTCACAAGAATTCTTGCTTCATAAAATCACATTTGTTAGTTTGTTTATATATATATATATATATATATATATTTTTTTTTTTTTGGGGGGGGGTCACTCCTACAAAGTCAGCATGTAAAACAATTGTATATGCTTTTGGAGGGAGAGATTTTACACAAATTTACTCTTTCTATATGGTTGCATAATAGACTGCTTCTGTCTGTACACAGTTCACAGTTGAACGCTGCACCCTTTAACCACACTAATTGAAGCCAAGGCTATCGTTTGTCCTTGACCTTGAGAGTTCACCCACCAGTAATGACCTTAAAAAAAAACCACACACACACAACAGCTCTCAGAAGACTTACGATTCAGGACTGTTGACATGCCGAAAGCTGAGAGGCGTTACAAAATCAACTCTAAAAGCCTTGATGTCGCTCAGTCAACTGCGAGACAAATTATCTATGAATGAAAAAAGTACTGTTGCTACTCTATCTAGGAGTAAATAGATGACTGCAAGAGCACAGCACAGAATGCTCAGAGAGGTTAAGAAGAGTTTCAGCCAAATATTTACAAAAATCTCTGGCACATGCCAAGGTCTCTGTGGACAAATCTCCAATATGCAAACAAGAATACAGTTCATGGGAGGACACCACGGAGGAAGTGACTCCTGTCTAAAAGAACCCAAAACAAAACAAAACAAAAAAAAAACCCATTGCTGCATGTTTAGGCTTTGCGAAAGATCACCTGGATGTTCCAGAGCACTACTGGCAAAATATTCTGTGGACAAATGAAACCAACGTTGAGTTGTTTGGAAGAAGCATGCAACACTATGTGTGGAGAAAAAAAAGGAAGCGCACACCAACATCAAAACCTCATCCCAAGTGTGAAGGATGGTGGAGGGGGAATCATGGTTTGGGGCTGCTTTGCTAAATCAGACCTTCTCCAACATCCTTATATTAGTTGACATACTGTTCTGTATTTTGTATTGTTTATCTGTATTGTACTAACGTTCTACATTGTGTTGTCCATGTTCTAAGCTGAGGAAGGCATATGGAAATGTCTACAGCCTGTACCTTGGTCCTAGACCTGCTGTCATAGTCAATGGGTTACAAGCTATGAAGGAGGCTTTGGTGACCAAGGCGAGTGACTTTGCTGGACGACCTCAAGACCTTTATGTCAATGACACAACAGACAGAAAAGGTAAAGTCGCAATTATTATAACAGGTGCTTTTGTTTTTGTTGTTATTATTACAATATTTTTAACATTATTGTTAATGTTATGATTATTATTATTTTTGTTATTATTATTCTTATTATTAATAATAATAATAGCAGTAACATTGTCCCTTGGCCCAAAGAGTCAATAACGATTAATTAGCTGTCAGAGTCAGTAATGATTAATTAGCTGTCAGTGAGACCAAATCTACTCAGAGCTCATTTTAAATGGCATCAGTGTTTAACACAGTGTCTGTTGCTCTACTTATGGCTGTAATGGGAAACTGAAATAAGGAATTCAATCCTTCAGTTAAAAATGCTTTGTATGTTTTGAAATTAGAAACAAATGTTTCATAAATTGAATAGCAGAGTAGTAACTTTTTACAGTTGTACAGTGTTTTGAGAAAATGTTTTATGAGGTTACATTATAATGTCTGCATTAACCACTTCCACACCTGTTTCAGGAGTCATCCTGGCTGATTATGGTCCTAGTTGGAAGGAACATCGTCGATTTGCTCTAATGACTTTGAGGAACTTTGGTCTCGGGAAGCAGTCAATGGAGGAGAGGATTCTGGGAGAAACTGAGTTCATCATGAATACACTGGAAAAGTACATTGGTATGTGGATCAAACATTTTTACTGTACACTTGAGCTGATGTTTTTTAAACTTTGAAAATACAATATTACATTCCCTCACATTTCATTTCCATTTTGTAAAGTTTCTTTCTCTGAATCTGTGTTGCCACTCTGGATTTGTGGAAAAGATTTAATACTGCCTGACCATATTATTAGTTTGTACTAATTTTTTTGAACTTTTTTTGAACTCTTCTACAGGCAGTACTTTAAGTCCCCAACTCATGTTCCACAATGCATCCTCTAACATCATCTGCCAGGTTCTGTTTGGAAAACGCTATGATTATAATGATGAGTTCATCAAAGTTATTGTTCAGTGTTTCACTGAAAATGCAAAGTTGGCCAATGGACCCTGGGCTATGGTGAGTCAGTACAGTGCTTTTTTATTACAATTACTGGCACCTTCAGAAATCTTCATCCATCCATCCATCCATCCATCCATCCATCTTTCTATGCATCCACCCATTCATTTTCTAATCCGCTTATCCTCACAAGGGTTACAGGTGTACTGGAGCCTATCTCAGCTGTCTTTGGGCAACAGGGGGGGTACACCCTGAACTGGTTCCCAGCCAATCACAGGGCACACGTAGACGAACAAGCATCCACACTCACACTCACTCGTTGGGACAGTTTAGAGTGCTCCATTAACCTGCAGTGCATGTTTTTGGGATGTGGGCGGAAATTGGAGTACCCGGAGAAAAACCCACGCAGGCATACACACAAAGCTTGAGTTTCAGGGATTTACCCACTTTGGACACACACACACACACACTGTGTGTGTGTGTGTGTGTGTGTGTGTGTGTGTGTGTGTGTGTGTGTGTGTGTGTGTGTGTGTGTGTGTGTGTGTCCAAAGTGGGTAAATCCCTGAAACTCAAGCTTTCCAAACCAAACCCTCTCCACTTAAGTTTGAGGCATACGATGCAGGAAGAATTTAATCACTGTGATGATGCAATTTATTTCCACTGCATTGTACATTGGGAGATCACCAATGATTATTTTCTCATTTATCCTAATTACAGCTGTATGACTCCTTGCCTATGATTCGTTGTCTTCCTTTGCCCTTCATGAAGTCTTTTGAAAACGTCAAGGTATGTTTTATGGCTTTGTAATTCATGTCAGTGATCAGAATACATGGTTCAGATCAAAGATGTACTGATTTTAAGATAAGATATCCTTTATTTGTCCCACACTGGGGAGATTTACAGTCTACAGCAGCAAGATTGTGGGTAGAAAGAAGAAAGAAGAAAAACAAAGTGTATGCATTCACAAATTCACAAAATAAATGTTACAGTTTCAATGTACACCGTTCAATTAAGTGCAATATACTTTAAATATAGATATAGATAAGGTGGCCGTACTATTTACAATTGTTTTTCACATCACATCATTTTATTTTTTTTATTCAGCAGCCTGACAGCAGTCGGTAGGCAATAGCCCGAAAAGAGGTCATGCTAACAAATTATGGTACAGTGTTGCCCTTGTTTTTCAAGAAAATGAAATTATCATACTTTGTATTTAATTCTTTAGAAATGTCAAAAACTTGCAAAGTCTGTATTGGCCGAGCACAAAAGGACCAGAGTCCCTGGAGAACCACGTGACTTTCTTGACTGCTATCTGGATGAAATGGATAAGGTAGGTAAAAGTATTAACTAATAAGAATGGTATATATAGTGTTGTTTTTTAAAATCTCATATGGCTTTTTTTTTGTAATCATGAAACAATAATTTTCTTTAACAGAGAAGTGGTGATGATGGTTGCTTATTTTCAGAGCAACAGCTATCAATGTACGCTCTTGATCTTCACTTTGCTGGGACAGACACCACCTCCAACACCCTATTGACTGCTTTCCTTTATCTTATGACTCATCCAGACATACAAGGTATGCTTGCTCCTAATTATAGGTGACTTCTCTCATATTTGTCCTGTCATGGAATTACAAGCAGTTGTGCATATTATTGCTGAGCATTTATAAGTCTGATCAATATATAAAAAATAAAAATCCTCGTCTCACCCTTCGGGTGGTGTCCGTCCCCCATTCAGCTCGGGTCCTCTACCAGAGGCCAGGAAGCTTGAGGGTTCTGCGCAGTATCCTTGCTGTTCCCAGCACTGCGCTTTTCTGGATGAGATGTCCGATGTTGTTTCCAGGATCTGTTGCAACCACTCATCTAGTTTGGAGGTCACTGCCCCGAGTGCTCCGACCACCACAGGCACTACTGTCACCTTTACGTTCCAGGCTCTCTCTAGCTCCTCTCTGAGCCCTTGGTGTTTCTCTAGTTTCTCGTGTTCCTTCTTTGTGATGTTTCCATCACTTGGGACCGCTACATCCACTACAACGGCTTTCCTCTGCCCTTTATCTATGATCACGATATCTGGTTGGTTCGCCATTACCATCTTGTCAGTCTGGATCTGGAAGTCCCACAGGATCTTCGCTCTGTCATTCTCCACCACCTTCGGAGGTGTTTCCCATTTTGACCAGCCACCTGGTTATGGCGTTCCATGTAGGCTTTCCCTGCCAGCATCTTACACCCTGCAGTTATGTGTTGGATCGTCTCGCGTGCCTCTTTGCACAACCTACACCTTGGGTCTTGTCTGGTGTGGTATATCTGGGCCTCAATGGCTCTGGTGCTCAGGGCCTGCTCCTGAGCAGCCAGAATGAGTGTCTCTGTGCTGTCCTTCAGGCCAGCCCTCTCTTGCACTGATAGGACTTCTTCAGATCAACCACTTCAGTGATGGTCTGGTG
>NW_017805498.1:1646480-1742135 GCF_001891065.2 Hippocampus comes | reverse complement strand
ATATCACCCGATCCCTTTCATGTTATTGAATATTGAATATGGAATTGATTTTCAGCTGCAGTGACTTCCACTTTTTACAAACTTGTTTTTCAACTCACGCATCTTTTTTCTGCTGTATTTGTTAGAGCATTGCCAACAGGAGATTGATGAGGTCTTGAAAGGGAAGGATAAAGCATGTTTTGATGACAGAAACAATATGCCATACGTGCAGGTAAATCTTCCCAGAATAACATCAGTGTTGAAGTTTTATACCGTACTCTGTTTTATACTGTATGCTATAATGATGCAAATTATTTTAATTTTGAGTTAGTTTTTGAAATAAATATTTTCTTTGACATTATGATTATGACATCTGCTTTTGTAAAAGACCAAGCAATATCATAGTAACAGTGAAAAGAAGCAAAGCCAAGGTGCACAATTTGAAATATAGCATTTTTTACAAACTACATTGTGTCAATTTAGTTTTTAGTCTCTGAGTTCCAGTCAAATGGATCATATTTATTTTTTTGAATGCAGGGCTGTAGTAGCCTACCCAAGTCTGAACTCAAGTCCGAGTCTAGAGTCCTCGTGTGTTTTTTGTTTTCTTGCACTTGACTCGGACTCCTTAGCAGTTGACTTGGACTTGTCTCAGACTCTGCCGTTGGACAAAATATTTTGATCAACTGGACCGAGTCCAACTATGTTTTTTATTCCTGAAAATTAGCATCCTCCTTCAAAAGAAACTGAAATAAAGTTTTTCTGATTGTCAAAATGGCCATCTGATTGGTCAGACACTTTTGTTCATGCTTCATACATGCAGATAAATCAAATCAAAACACCTTAAAACCAAACGCAACAGTGATCTTCATATGCTGAACCAATTGTCATTGTGAATAAAATCTTCCAATAGCTAAAAGAGCAGGTGCCAAACTCCCAAGAATTCAGGGTATCTTTCTTTGTTTTTTACAGGCAGTAATCCATGAAGTTCAGAGAATAGCGAACACAGTGCCCCTGAGTGTCTTTCACTGTACGACAAAAAACACAGAGTTGATGGGATATTCTATTCCTAAGGTAAGAGACAGGACAACACACAGGACTCTTTAGCTTCATGAATGCCAGCCCCCCATTTGGGGTGAACTGTTAACAAACGGGAAAACATCTTGAAGCTCCATATTTGTTTTCCTGTGTTAGGCCACCTATTAATTGGCACTTCATGGTATGTGGTCGCATTGTGACGTTTGATGAAATGTGCCTGAAATTGAAAAAGTCTCATAGGTTATCTTATGGTTTTTGCTTTGTTTCTAGTTCATTGACCACAGTTCAATGCTGTCTGCATCATATGCCACCATTTTGTAAAGTTTGATGAAGTCATGACTGTGTTCTAGATAAATTGTGTTTGATCGACTGATAGGTTTGTCTCATTTTATGGGCTAAGGCGGAAGTACTCTATTGATTCAAACGGTGAAAAGTAAACATTATTGCTTCTATCCGCTTTCTCTTTCTGTGCAGTAGTTTCAAGTGATTTTGGATAAAGATGGAAATGTGTTGACTGGTGCCAGTAGTGTGCTACATGGATGGAAAAAAACGCAAGGAAGGAATACTCGAAGAGGAAATTGTGGAGGGCCAGGTTGTAATAGTGATTAGTCAGGGAGAAATTAGAATGCAACAAAAAAAAGGTTGAAGAACAAAAAGGCAGTTGGTCCTGATGACATACCAGTGGAGGTCTGGAAGCATCTACATGGGAACTGTAAAGGAATAAAGTGGATGAGCCACACGGTGGGAAAGGGTGGTGGACTCAGGAGTGAATTGCGTATTTGTGAAGAACGATGTGGTTTCATGTCTAGGACGAGTAACACGGATGCAGGTGGTACTTAAGAGGAAGTCTGGGGTGGCAGGCAAGTACCGGTATGTTCAAATAATACATGACATGTATGAGAGGAAAAGAACAGTGGTGAGTTGTGTTTTAAGTTTGAAATAGGAGTTTGCAGACCGTGAGGTTTACAGATGACGTTGCAGTGAAAACAAATAGCAGATGGAGGAACATTTAGAAAGGTGGAGGCATGCGCTGGAATGGAAAGGAATGAAACTTAGCCTAAATCAAACGGAATATTTGAGTATATATATATACAGTACATGAGTGAGAGAGATAGATGGGGAAGAGTGAGGCTCAAGGGAGAAAAAGAGCCAGATTGGAGGACTTTAAATACTTAAGAGTCAACAGTTAAGAGCAACGGTGAGTGTGGTGAGATGAAATACAGTGGTGAGGCCAACTACCGTATTGGCCCGAATATAAGACGGTGTTTTTTGCATTGAAATCAGACTGAAAATGACATCTACCGAGGCCGTATGTGGCCCACCATGTGAAATGAGTTTGACATTCGGGGTCTAGACATTATACCCATTCATGACGCTAGATGGCGCCAGATATCATTGAAGCGAATGCTGAACTTGACTCCCCAGGCCAAAATGAACCCCTGTCACGAAGAATAAAAATAAAAATAGCGGTAGCATGAAGAAGAAAAAAAATAGAGGTAAGAAAGAAAAGAGAAGAAAATAATAGAAGAGACAACAGAAAATGGAGAAACGTGGGTCGAAGATCGGCCAGGTTAACCAGCAGCTGAGGAGTATTTATGATGTAATTTACGTTTCAAAAATCAGAAGCCATTCATTTACGAATGTGATTGCACTTTAGTTTACATATTTAAATGTTCAGATATTAAGATTTTAATGAGGAACAATAACATGCTTTTTTTTCTCAAATATATTGTTATAATCATTTGTTTTAGATGTACTGTAATTATTTTCTGTATAAAAATTAATTTGGTGTTCAAAAAGTCTTTTTTCAAACTTGAGTCTTGAAAAACAGGGCGTCGTCTTAGAATCAGGGCCGTCTTATATTCGGGCCAATACGGTATAATGTATGAGACAACAAGAAACAGCCGGAAGTGGCGGAAATCAAATTGTTGAGGTTCACTCCCTTTTTTTAACATGTTATGGACCAAACCAGTAACTGAATCACAAGTAATTTATGTTTGTGCAGTGTCTGCACTGTCAATTTGAAATCACGTTTTTGTATAAAACAATGCATTATTTTTTATTTGATTGAAAAGCTGTAGTTTTTGCGTCATTCGATTAATAAGCAAATAAAAACATTCCATGCGATAGCTATTTCCCTCATGGCTTGGCTTGGCAAAAGTAAGAGGGAAAAAAAAGGCATCAGATTTACCATTATTATGCTTTATTTATTAATTCATTTTGATGAGACTTGAACAAAAAATGAATCTTTATTAGCCATCTATCTTCTATACTGCTTTAGTCCCCATATTATTTGGTGTCTTTTATTCCCCAGGGGACAATGATCATCCCAAATTTGACCTCAGTGCTGCATGAGGAAGGCCAGTGGAAATCCCCTCATAAATTCAATCCTGAGAATTTCCTTAATGACCAGGGTGACTTTGTGAAGCCAGAGGCTTTTATGCCTTTCTCAGCAGGTATGCGGGCACCTTTTTGACATGTTGAAACTGCTGTTTACGATTTCTCCCAAATTTGAATGTACAGGTCCTCGCATGTGTCTCGGTGAGGGTTTGGCTCGTATGGAACTCTTCCTCATCACGGTGACTCTGCTGAGGAAGTTCAAGTTCATCTGGCCTGAGGATGCAGGAGAGCCAGACTTTACCCCAGTCTATGGGGTCACGCTCACTCCCAAACCTTATCGCATGAAGATCCAACTAAGGGCAATGCACTGAAGCATAGCGCAGACATAAAAATGAAAGGACAGTAACTATTATTTACTATTGTAGCATAGATAGCTGGTAAGCCCTGGCATGACGCTTCTCTCCTTTATTTTTCAAACATCATGCGGTGAAACTCTGAGCCTGTTTTAACGCTTAACAGTGGCACGAATATGCCAATCGAAACAAACACTTTCCCCTTCCTGATGGCCACATTGCAGAAGAGACAAAGACTGTTGTTCTAAGCATGGAATTGATTTGTCTTTCGTCCTAATTGTGTATGAATGTTTCAATTTATGAAGACATTTACACACATTTGCTCACACATTACTACCTATCAATCTTTAATGTGTTGGTTTCCAGTGTTTATTTCTCATCATTTAAATCCTTAATTGAGATTTAAACCGGTGTTCTTGGGTGGAAAGATGTGATGTTCAGAATGTGCAGATCAGATTACAGAGGGAATGAATAAATTAAGATTACGTCAGAGAGAATAAACCAGGGGTGGGCAATCCCAGTCCTGGAGGGCCGCTATCCTGCATGTTTTCCATCTGTCCCTTCTCCAACACACCTGATTCAAATGATCAGATCATCAGCAAGCTCTGTCGAGGCCTGAACAATTGAATCAGGTGTGTTGCAACAGGGACAGATGGAAAACATGCAGGATAGCGGCCCTCCAGGACTGGGATTGCCCACCCCTGGAATAAACCATTAAAAGCAAGTTAAATGAATGAATCTGAGGACGATGATGGGAGGAGGCGGTGTAACAGATATGACTGAAAAACAAACAAGCAAATTCCTGTCTCCCCCGACATGCTTCAAAATACAAAATACAGACATGGGACTTAAAATGTCTGAAATTGCAGCTGCCCCAGTGTCACCCCAGTGGGCAAAAACCAGGACATCCTTCTAACATTCGGTGAACAGAACTTTTAACACTTCCAGTGAGCACAGGCTGATAATTAGTTTACCAAATCTTTGGTAGATATTTTCCAACGCCTCAGTTACCTTCGTCTTGCAACTCCCACCACAGGAGGACCGGGAAAGATATTTTTTCCCTTGTTTTCAGAAGAATTGCCACGTTCCAAAATAGGACAGTCACTGAGATAGAAGATTAAAATGTCATTGTGGAGTCACTCTGACACCCCCTACCAATTTCCAAATGTGATGCAACATCTTGTCAGTCTTCACCGCACCAGGAAGGAAAATTTTGCTTTCGTAATTTTCTTTTTTGGTTACTCTGACACACCTGCTGAGAAGCTCTGCAATCACATCGCACCGTGACAGACTCCCGGAAAGCGTTCAGCCTGATCAAAGATTTTGCATCTCGCAACAAAGCTGCCTCTGCGCTTCCATAGCTGGCCCCGGCCGGACATGCCATAGTTCCCTTTTATGAGAGCAACCTGACGTGATCTCAATCAGCTACCGTCATTCTGAGCAAAGGAGGACCCCAGGCTCTCATTCTTCCTTTTTTCTTTTTTTTTTCCTTTTTGCAAACTTTAACTCTTTCCTCAACCTCTTTAACCTTTGGTGCTTCAGTGATGAAGAAATTCATTGCGAATCCTCATCATCATCGTGAGCCAAGCAAGACTCACTTTCGACAAAAGTAAGTGCACCTTTGCAATATACTAGGCTTAAATTTGGTGCATATTACATTTAGGAGAATAAGTACCTCCTAAATATCAGCTGTTTTAGATCTAGGCTTCTATATCTTGCACTTATTGTTTTCCCTCCAGTTCACACTCTGCATTTTCTTATCTACATCATGTTATCTAGTTTTTATAACCCTCCATCAATTCCTATGTTATCTGTAGATTATCGGTAGTTAATAAATTCTTTCAATATGAAGAACGGGGTCATGTGTTTTGTGTGTGTGTTGAAATGGTGTGGCATCTGTACAAAGAGTAAACAAACTCCAATGGATGTGCTCTTTAAGGTCCATCCATCCCTCATCCATCCATTCATCCATCCATACACATTACCCATTCATCCATCCATCCATCCATTTTCTTTTTCTTATACGGGAACACCTCGCCAGGAGCATCTCACCTTCTTTTGTTGACCCATAGCTCGTAACCATAGATGTTAGTGGGAATGTAAATCAAGAGCTTCATCTTTTTGGTTCATCGCCTCCTTCACCACAACAGACTGAAACAAGAGTCCCCATCAGGGCAGCTGCTGAATTGATCTGCCTGTTTATTGACCTCTCTATTCTTCCCTCATTTGTGAACAAGTCTCCAACATACTTGAAGTTCTCCACTTGGGCAGATTCTCATCCCCAACCTGCCTGAGGACCATGGTCTCAGATTTGGAGGTGCTTGTTTTTCATCCCAACTGCTTCACACCCAGCAGTGAGTGTTTTGTGGCTTGATGACACCAATAGAGCCATTCCATCCCTCCATCCATCCATATTCCGATCCGCTTTATCCTCACAAGGGTGGCGGGGGGTGCTGGAGCCTATCCCAGCTGTCTTCGGGCAGTAGGCGGGGTATACCCTGAACCGGTTGCCAGCCAATCGCAGGGCCAAAGCCATTCCATCATTTGCAAAAATCTGAGATCTTGTGGCCACCTAACCGGTCCCGCTCTACACCTTCGCTCTTGTAACTCTAAAATGTTATCTTCTAAGCAAAATATATAAGAGTTCTCAAGTCATAAATTGTAAAGGACGTGCAATCTTATTCCCTTTTGTTGCATGTTGTACAAAAAGACTATTACTACTTATAGAAAGATAATAGAATTGATGTTAAAAGGTGAAAAGTCCATGAGCCGCCATGAGTATGTGTAGAATAATAGTTAAAAAGAGGATTTGAGATTTTGCTTCATTGGTCTCATCCTGCAGACTCCACTGAGTACTATCGGCCTCCACTTCTGTTTATCACAAAGATCAGGCCTTTTTAGATGTCAGTGTGAACTTTACCCAGACCAATTAGCCAGTGTGGTGTGACAGAGAAAACCATAGAGAAATCACACGCAAAGAAATGCACATTAAACCAATATACTGTTTAAAAAAAGTCTTTATAATATTGTACCATCTACAGTAACTATATACAGTACAGGTTTGGTAGTCGTCAAATCCATTGACTCATTGTAGTCTGCCTCCATTGCCCAGAGCAAAGAAACAAGTGATAGGTGTGAGTTTAAAGAAAGTGTCACCTGTTAGATTAACGTGGTTCGTGCAGTTGTTTCTGCTGTGAGAAGCAATGACTGATCCCTGGTCCAAAGTACTTGCTCCAACTTTCTCTGACTTACACTGATAATTATCTTTCCTTTTCAGGATTTCTTGCTATACTTATCTTGGTTTCTCTGTCCTCCAGTTGCACTGGACTTCTCCCGGAAATTGACAATAGATCATGATTGTGTGGACGACTGTGCTACAAAAGAAGATGCCAGAGTGAAGCGGTGCACAGTGCTACACTTCTTGAGCTATGGTGGGTGGAGGGGAGGTTGGAAGATGGGGTCGAGGGGTGGGGGCGGGGGTCCTTGCTCATGGTCACCAGTAGTCAGTAGTATCTCTTCGACAACGAGTTACCATTTTGTTGGTCCGCACCAGAATTCGGACTACTTTCTGTTTTAACTTATGATGTTGAAATGTAAACGCTTATGTTCAAATGTGAAACCGATCATATTAATTAAATTTAGAACATCACATACCTGTAAATTATCATATTAAAACAGGTTAAGTTTCATGTCCAGTTCAGGTCACAGGCAGGGTTCATTTTGTTTCATATAGACCAAAGTTACTTGCTGTGCAACTCGGCTGCTCTGCTATACTCCTGTAAAAGAGATTAAAAAAGATTTAAGATTTCAAAAGGTGATACACATAACTAGGTAGGAACGTAGAACGCCTTTTCGGCTCAGCTCCTTTTTAACCACAACAGAAAAATACAAAGTCAGCATCACAGCAAATGCTGCACCAATCCGCCTGTTGATCTCACGCTCCATTCTGCCCTCACTTGTGAAAAAGACCCCAAGATACTCGAACTCCTCCATTAGGGGCAGGATCTCATTCTCAACCTGGAGAGGGTATTCCACCAAGGTCTCATATTGGGAGGTGCTGTTTTTCATCCAAACCACTTCACAGACAGCTGCAAACTGCTCCACTGAAAGTCGGGGATCATGGCTTGAAGAAGACAACATCACCACATCATTTGCAAAGAGCAGAGATGCAATACTGAGGCAACAAAACCAGGCCCCCTATACTTTGACTTCGAGGAGTACAGTACAGGTATTTGCGACTCGATTTTGCATTGTCGTCTGGTAAATTCTGGTGTTATAGTGCCTCTTAGAGGCTGAAACCGAGTGATACAGTTTTAAAATCCACTCACAGTAGAGAAATGGCAATAGCCATAATAATTTACACTCTGACGTTTGATGTCAAGTTGTCAGTAAGATCCAAATCATTTGGATCTTACTGACAACTTGAATACATTTGGACCAAATGTATTCATGTTCACCTTTACCCAAAATTATAAACTGCCTGAAGAGACTACATATGAAATACACCACCCGCTACCCATCGATTCCTTGTACACTTGTATCAAACACTGTTAATGATATTGACAACTAAAAATGAATGTTTCAACTCAAACATTTCTATATTTGAGTTTACACATTCCTTTTTAGTCCCACTTCTGTAGAGCCAGCCCAGAACCCAAATGTGACTCAATCAGAAATTGAATATGATGTATTATGTTTTCTTCACTCCATCCACAACACTGAGGCATGTTTGAACATCTCATCAGCACAAAGTGTCATACAACTATGCTGACATACACACTATGAGGGGACTGGAATTTGGTGGATTAACTAAAATTTTATTTGAAAGCTGATTGTTTTAGTCCCTATGTTGTCCACAGGGGGCCAAAGAATGTGTGTGTGTGTGTGTGTGTGTGTGTGTGTGTGTGTGTGTGTGTGTGTGTGTGTGTGTGTGTGTGTGTGTGTATGTTTGTTTTGTGTGTGTGTGCGCGCGTGCGTGCGTGCATGTTTGTTTTGTGTGTGTGTGTGTGTGTGTGTGTGTGTGTGTGTGTGTGTGTGTGTGTGTGTGTGTGTGCTCGCTTGCGCATATGGGTGTTAGGGATGGGTTTGAATGGTCTGGGTGCTGACAAGGTCCATGTGTGATGACATTCAGTTGAATGACGGTGGGGCAGAGAGAGGACAGAAAGATCAAAGGCATTTGAAAACCCCTACAAAGAGATTAATACAGATATTTAAAGAATATTTGATAAAGCAGTCAAGACAAGCGAAGGTAAATACAAAACTGGACATGACATAAACAAGGTGAGCTTGTGCTTGACAGGCATGGAATCAAATAGACTGCGGCCAGTTTGGGAATATCAGTAACGGATTTCCACAAGTGGATTTCTCCAACATGGAATAGTGTGGGGACTTGGAAGACACACATAGACACACACACACACACACACACACACACACGCACACACACACGCATACACTGTATACAGGCCTTCCTTCCTCTGGTTTCCTGTCGTGACCGGCGGCTGTGGCAGTGGAGCGAGTCAGTATGCAGGAGTCTCCAGGTGCTTTGGGTGTAGATGGCAGCTACACCAGCAATGTTCCGGCTTTCCTCACCAAATTGTGGACTCTAGTGGAGGATCCGGATACCAACCACCTAATTTGCTGGAGCGCTGTAAGTAGCCTAAAATCATCTCCCGGACACTCGTAAACAAGGGCTCAATTTACTCTGTACTTCAAAAGCCTTGCTTTTGACATACAGTTAAATAGGTTCCCATAATACCATGTCATACTAAAACTGAAATGTAATGTGTCAGCTTTGGACGACCCAAATGAATAGGTGTCAAGTACACAGGGCATTTTTTTTTCATTCTAATCAAGGAACAACAACAGCACACGCATATGTTAATGTACAATTCATACAAATGTCTTTGTATTAAAATAAAAATGTCTTGCTAACACCTTTTATCGTTCATTTACAGGTTAGCTATAAGCCAGTGCAGCGAGTCATTAGGCTATATATTAATTATAACAAAGAAAAACTCATTTAGTAATTTTAGAATTTCCACAATAAAAGCCACAAAGAACTCATGATCATGCTATGCCATATCATAGGGTTGGATACTTTATTTTTTGTAATGACTGATCTTTCCTGCGAATTTGCAGGATTGAAAATGAAGTCAGCAGTCATTATTTTTTTTTCTTGTCAGTTTGCTCCCTGTGACATATTTTATATCTTTACACTGTAATAGTACCACTAATACTACTAATACAATATAGAAAAAAGGCAATGTATATTTGCTGGCGACAGGCTGAATCCTCATGCCTTCGAAATCATCACTTTTCAGAAAACCCCAAAAATGGCACGTTTGTTCAACATTACTTCGCCAAAGACAGCAAACCATTTTCAACACTTTGGCGAATAATTTGCAAAAATAACACGCACACATATGGACTGACCAAAATTATAGATTTGTGAAAAACTATGACATTTACAAAAATTGTGACAGAGACTGTTTTGCGAATATGAGAAAGAAAGAAAAAAGTATTGTTTAGAAAATGCCATATGCAAAAAAACAAGAAACCCTGGATGAAAACCGGTCATGTGTACTGTCTCTGTCACGTCCATCGTTCTCAAAGCCGTGCATTTGTAAGACCTCGATCTTGAACAAATTCGTTTTGCATGATAAATACAAAGCAAAACAATTAACTTCATGCAATTTTTTTTAGTGAGCTGGTTGGAGCGTCTGTCTGCTGGTTGCCTTGAGGACAACCATTTTTGTCATTTTAATGGCATAGATAGGGTAGTGTGATGTTATAGTGGTCAAGACAGCTGCCTCACAGTCATGTGATGCATTTTCCTCTGACATCCTAACCATACATTTTGTGTTTCAGTTCTTCTCAGTTGATTTGGTTCATTTCTCAAAAATGACTTGTCCAATTGTCATATTATTATGTCACTTGAGCACCTGAAAAAAAGCTATTTCTCATTTCTTTGAACAAGTCGCAAATACTTTGGCACATCCATGTAAATAATAGAGTCCAATTCTCTGCTGTGTTCGACATTATCGTTTGCTTGTGTCAGGTTGGTCAAAAGTTTTCTGAAATTGCTCATCGCAAGTGAAGATAATTGTTGTGATGTGGATGACATTTTGTGACCTATAAGAAATAGGAAGACTGCACTTATTCGTAGAGGGCTGCAAGTACAATTTTCCGTTAGGATATTGTCCCATGTCCACAATTCGACTTAAAATATTTGTTTTTCTTTGTGCAGTGTTGTTATTGGCTTTCTGAATCCCAATGAGGGTGATTGTAGACAACTTACAGTGCAAACAGTAAAACACTGCGTCAGGTAGAATCCTCCTTCCAAAATCATCACTTTTCAGGAGACGTGCCGGGAACCAATCATGCGTACAGTCATGTCCAAAACCTCTGAGTCATTCGGCATTTTTTTCTGAATACAGTACTTTGGAAAAAAAATGTACTGAAGCCGCGATAAATAAAGTGTGATATAGCGAGGGATCACAGTAGATAGATAGATAGATAGATAGATAGATAGATAGATAGATAGATAGATAGATAGATAGATAGATAGATAGATAGATAGATAGATAGATAGATAGATAGATAGATAGATAGATAGATAGATAGATAGACAGATAGATAGATAACATGCATCTTTAAAATATCCTTTGAGTGTAGATGTGATACTGCATATGAAGTGACTCCATTGGACACAAGTTCTGAATGAGAAAAGTTAATAACAGTAATTACTGCATTTGTCTGTTTCAGACTGGGACCAGTTTCCATGTGTTCGACCAGGGTCGCTTTGCTAAGGAAGTTCTACCAAAGTATTTTAAACACAATAATATGGCAAGCTTTGTCCGACAGCTCAACATGTGTGAGTCTTCTTTTATGCTCATTTCATCTCCGCTTTCCCCCCCCCCCCCCCCACTTTTCTTCCTAATGCATTGGTGTTCTGCTTTGCCCGCATGTCTAGACGGCTTTCGAAAAGTTGTAAATATTGAGCAAAGCGGTCTGGTCAAGCCTGAGAGAGATGATACAGAGTTCCAACATCTGTACTTCCTTCAGGGACATGAACATATGCTGGAACACATCAAAAGGAAGGTATTGTATGGACATCAAATATTTACAGAACAAAGAATCATGTGCCCCCCCCCCCAAAAAAAAAAACAAAACAAAAAAAACCTCAGTGTCACAGAAAGACCATGTGTGCAGGTATCAATAGTGAAGAGCGAAGAGACCAAAGTTCGCCAAGAGGACCTCAGTAAACTACTTTATGAAGTTCAGCTCCTGAGAACACAGCAGGACAACATGGAGTGTCAGATGCAGGACATGAAGCAGTGAGTAGACAGGTTCAGTGTGCTCCTCATGATCCTGGAACAGGGCTAGCAGACTAATACAGAAAACAGAAGCAAATTCATGAAGAGCTAAAATTCTGTTACAGATTAAAAAATGATATTGCATAAGGATGTCAGACAGACTTTTCAATTAGGATTTCATTTAAAAAAAATCTTTATTCTCTAAATACAGGCGTTCAAAATATGCATGCTTGAAAAAAAACTGTTGCAATGTTGTAATGTCAACTTGTACAATGACAGAGCTGTTTTTTTTTTTAAATCTCTGGAGGCTATTGTTGTTCAATTGCTGCCGTGTGTTCTTTGTGTGCTGCCGCTTCTTTGTACTCAGCATTGTTCGTTCATGAGAGCAGAGAATGTTCACCTGCTCACCTGACTGGCACACACACACATGCACGCACGCACGCACGCACGCACATACACACACACAGTGATCACTTCTGTGCATCCACATGCATACAGTTAAAAAGTATTTGAAGCCACATTTGAATAAACTAGGTTACTTTTCATACCTCAATAGCCTGAGCTATTGATAAGAACATTCAACAGAATTAAAAATGCCCACGGGAACACAGAATGATTATTTCACAAAACTCTGTTTGGATGGCGCCACAAACAACAAATGTGCAGTACTATAAAACAATTTGATCACTTGAGACATAACGAACAGATGACACAAAAATGTTAACAGCAATCTTACCATTAACGTAAACAGTTTTGGATGCCATGCAAGAACACAAAGAAGAGAAATACGAACACAATAGTTGGGCTGTGTAGAACGCTGTATCATTTCATCACTGCAGAAAAAGTTATTTTTTCTTGCATTCATTGAAATGAATACAAACTATGTTTCCTTGAGCTTGTGATCATACCTTTTTCTTGTACTGTTTGAAGGCAGAATGAGGTTCTGTGGAGAGAGGTGATTTCACTGAGACAGAACCACACACAGCAACAGAAGGTCATGAACAAGGTCAGTCCATATGATAAGAAGAATAGGACTACAGTACTCATATTAATAGGCAGTTGATGAAATATCCTTGATTGACAATTGTGCCAGTGTTATTTCAGTCACAAAGAAGACACGTGCACAAAGCAGTTGACCATATTTGCCTTCATCATCATCCTTTTTTTTTCCGAAGAATGCACATTTTCTTCAAGCTGCCATAATCAACAAACACTTCCACACATAATCAGCTATTATGCCCAATGCTGATACTTGAAATATTATTTCTTTATCATTCAGATGTTCTTTTTTTATTGATCATTAATAGAAACATGGAATGAAGGACACATACTTCTTATGAATAGCAATTGTATTTGACTCATGCAAACATATACTGTACATACATTAAATGTAATTTTCCACAACACCTTTCCCTTAGCCAGTCCCATGACATATAATTGTGTGTGTGTTTGTGTGTGTGTGTGAGAGAGAGAGAGAGAAAAAGAGAGAGAGAGAGAGAGAGAGAGAGAGAGAGAGAGAGAGAGAGAGAGAGATTGAAAGCTTAGAGAGGGTTGCTGATTCATGCTGTGCCTTTTCTCTCTTTGCCAGCTAATTCAGTTTCTGTTCAGCCAGATGCAGTCCAACACACCCGGCACTGTAAGCCTGAAGAGAAAGCTGTGAGTACGCACGCATGCACGCACATACATACATACATACATTCATACATACATATACACACACACACACACACACACACACACACTCACCCATGCACACTCACGCACACACAAACACATGGGGTACCTATCAACAAAAGTGAGACAAATGGGGCCACAGTAGGGCAGAAGGAAGGGCTGGCTCAGCTGACAAACTGAACCATCAGGCTGTGTGAATGGCGACAAGTGCTGAATCAGTCGCACACACGCATGCACACGCACACACAGATGGAAGGCAAAGTAGAGTGCATGACCCTGCTACAGCCAATGTATGTAAAATGCTGGTTCAGCCTTGCAGTGGGAAAGGCCCGTTCTCACACAAAGGTGACAAGAGAACAGACATTTCAGGGTCAGCATGCCACCTGGCAAAGTTGCAATGATGTCTCATGCTTTACCATGAGCTGGCAACATGATTTGGGAGATCACGGTTATATCCGATGATAAATACATAAATACAACAGTTTCAGTATAAGCACAACTCCAGACCACAGTAGGATTTAATTTAAAAAATATATTATTTTTAAATATTACATTTCATACACAAGGCAACCCAATGTGCTTCACACAAGCAAGAAAACAGTACCTACAATCTTTTAGAAACACAACAGTTAATGACATTCAGAGACAAAGCACAGAAAAACTAAAGTACCGGTAGCTTACAAAAATGACTAAAAGAACATATTGACCACATTTCAACACATTAACGGTAAATGACAAAAAACATTTTTCAGTAAAGAAATAAGAGTGGGTTTCTGAAAGAAAAAATACTTGGGACAAGGCATGGAGAAAAAAAGCAAAGTTTTAACTTGATGTTAAAAGCATTTACACTTGGGGCTGACTTCACTTGTGCTGGTAGCTTATTCCATTTGTTTACAGCACAACTTTACAAAAAAAAATTAAGCTTTTTACTTTGAACTCTGGGCTCCACAAACTGACCCAAGTCAGCAGATGTCAGAGCTCCTAATGGGTACATTCAATCAGCAAAGTTTCAAGACCCAATTCATTCATTGATTTATAAACTGGTAGCAGAATTTTAAAATCTATTCTACAGCACGGATACGTTTCTGCTTGTCTGCCTGGAGCATGCAATCCTTCAGTCAGGACATGTTTTTCTGCTGATAAAGGTTATTTTAGCGATTGATTTGATATGAATGCTGAAAGTCAGGTGTGAGTTTATCAGCACCCCAAGATTTCAGACTTGGTCTTTAGGATCTAAAAACAATGACTGCATGTGTTTTCTAACAGCACTCCCCTCTTCTTTATTGCCAAAAACAATGACCTCAGTTTTGTTTCGGTTGAGGTGAAGGAAATGTCGATTCAACCAGTTGCTCTCGATAGTGACACAGTGCGTTAATTGAACTGCTGTCATTTGGGGATATTGATTAATTATAGCTGTGAGTCATCAACATTGGCGCCTTGAAGCATTTGACCCAAAGGCAACATATACAGACTGAACAACAGGGGTCTGAGGACTGCCCCTTGAGGGACTCCAACATGTCATGGCCATTCAATCAAATTCAAAACTTCCAATGGTCACAAAGTAACTAATTTCCCCCAAGTAGGACTTGAACCATTTCAGGACTGTTTCATTTAATCCCACCCATGCTTCCAACTGGTTTAACAGTACCGGTATATTATGATCAATTGTGTCAAATGCTGCACAGAGATCCAATAGAACTAGCACAGACACCTTTCCTGTGTCAGTGTTCAATCTTTTGTCATCTAGTACTTTAAGGACGTTACTCAATACTCTACAGTCCAAATAACTGACTGACTAACTGACCAGTCATTTAAAACAAACAACCAAACAAATATACAAACAACCAAACTAACTAACTAAGTAACTTACCCCAAAAAAAAGATTTTCAGCATACTGACACTGCTCTGAGTCAGATGTTTAACATTGAAACCTCATTGTCTGTTCAGGCCACTGATGTTGGATGATGGCTCCATTAGCCCCCCTGCCTCCAAGTTCAGCCATACTAACCCAATGGAGCAAATACAAGAGCCCTTCTACATACAATCGGTGAGAGAAAATTCAAATTGTACACAATGCATTTTATGCAGCTGCCCTATATTTACAGATTCCTTATATTCATGAACAAAATTCAATGTGCTGGGATAAATAGCAACCTGAATAGCAAGATACTATATTGACACATATTATGGTGATGGTAATAATATTCTTTGACTATTAATACGTACTCCGGTATTCGTTTACAAAGGTCTCCACACTTCCTGAGAGGCAAACAACCCCTTTTTTCTGGCATTTCCTTTTATATGCTTTAATGATGATGAAGATAGCGCACTATTTGAGTGCACTCCATTTACCATTGAACATTTTGAGAATTACATTATTCATTTGTTGGATTATGGCGCATTTTTACAAAAAGCGCAAAATGTGAATTCATCCTAACACCATTCGCTGATGTAAACACGAATAGCGATTTTGAGTGTAAGTGCAAGCTCTTTTACACACACACACACACACACACACACACACACACACACACACACACACACACACACACACACACACACACACACACACACACACGCGGACGCATAAAATTACAAAATTTGGCCGTCATCCGTCAGCGGCCTGGGCGCCACATATCGCTAGTCCGTCCCCCCACCCAAAACAAAAAAAAAAAAATACACAAACAAACAATCAAAAAAACCACATCATAGTCCAACAGATGAAAAGCCAATGTGATTAAAATGGTAAATGGAATGCATCACCTAACAGTGCAGCTTCATTTTAAGGCCCTGATCAAAGAGCTTTCCACAGACATAACACTCACATATACAGTATTTCCCATACACTTATTTGCTAATCTAGCGAATTGAAGTTTATAAAACATCTTACCTTAACCAGTGTGTGTGTGTGTGTGTGTGTGTGTGTGCGCGCGCGCACGCGTTACTCTGTTTCATTAACAAAAGGGATTTGAATGAAAGAATTATTATTTTTAGTGGCATCAAACTGATGTAACCAATTAGTATGTAATTGTATGGTTTCCAAATTTCTGACCGTGCTTTGAAGTTACTTTGCATCCAACACTAACCACTGATTTACATGAAAGATGAATTGTACACACCATCATGGAAAAATTCAACAAATCCTACGTTTTCTATCAAGGCATGTATGCTGCAGCTGGTATGTGATATCAACACTAGATGGAAGCAGTGCTTAGTGAGAGATACTGTCAGGTGTGAGCACCTTCATGTTGTAACTTTGCCTGAGGAAAAAAAACATCACTATTCTTTCCTCTGTGATCTCTTCACAAGGGTTCTTCAATTTCTGCACAGATGTGTTTTCTCTGAGTTGTTTCTTGTTTTTCAGGGATGGGTAGTTTAGACCGGGGAAGAGGTTGTTGATCACATTGACCTGTGGACTTATGAATCGCTGAGACCTTTTTACGTGCATTCTGTACTGTAAATTCACTTGACTTTATTGCTCTTCTTTTTCAGCCATCCAGTGATACTGCTTCGTGTTCTACCACTGCGCTAACAGGTGGACCGATCATATCGGATGTAACAGACATGTCTCAAGCCAGCATGCTACAAATGCAGCCTGAAGAGACCAGGTGAGTGAAGTTGATATAAGTAGTAGGATATTTCTCAACATGAATTCCTGTCATCCTACTCAACATGACTCACAAACTCCCAACAAATGGATAAGAGCTGTTTGAAATTGCTAAAAAGGGTAACACACCTGCTAAAAACAAACAAACAAACAAAAACTTGGAAGGTGATTGTTTAGGTTCTTTATTTATTTTATCCCCATAACATCTCACTGCATGCCACTGGTATGTTGGCACTGTAGGCATAACGTTTGCTATCCACAGAAATTGTTCAAGGAGTGCTGTTTCTTCAGGATGGCACATGCATACGTGGCGTTGGCCAGAAATGTTGCTGTGTCTCCCAGCACAGTGGAAGTAGGAGAATGTGGAGGAAATACCAAAATACAGGCCAGAATTGCATGAATGGTCGAAGTGTACAGTAAAACTACTATAACTAGGTAGCAGTACCGCCCTCTGCTGCATTGTGCAAGGATGAACAGGAGGCAAGAGGAAAATTGGCACCCAACTGGCCACTTGTGTGCATGTTTTTGCCCAAAAATCTCGATAGAAGCAGGTTCACTGAGGGCCTGGCATGCATATGCATAGCTTCTGCTCATAGCTTGGCAATATACAGTCAAAGGAGCGTTTGCCAGAGAACACCACAACTGTCGGATTGGCCATTGGAGCCCTGCTCTCTTTAAAGATCAACCTCACACTGAGACAGTCAGACATATTTGAGACATGCGAGAGAATCTGCAGATCACTGTGGAAAATGTTCTGGTGATTGTAACAGCCTCCAGAATGACAGGTCTGGCCTTGGACCAGTCTATGATTCATATATAAATATGAAATAAATATAGTATTGTATGACTGAAATGTATGTATGTATGTAAGTATGTATGTATGTATGTATGTATGTATGTATGTATGTATGTATGTATGTATGTATGTATGTATGTATGTATGTATGTATGTATGTACGTATTTTTTTCATTTGTCAGTTAATTTATTGAGGGTTGGTCATTTACAACTTAAATGGGACATGGCCTTTTATTACCAACACTTACAGGATCGGTCGTGATGCTTTGTGATTGACTCTCATTTTGACAGTTGTAGCAAGCCTTAAAAAAAAAAAAATAAATAAATAAAAAAGTATACACAGACCACTTTGTATGTAATTTCCCTCATTTTTTTAAGTCGTAGGGAAAAGTGCCTGATGCTGATCAAAGAAGAGCCTGTGAGTCCAGGAGTGAGAGCAGGAGTGAAAGGAGGCAGTGTTGGCGGAGGAGACACTCTGGCATTGACCTCCTCCTGTGAGGTGTGCACCTCAGAACCTCCTGTCCTTCCTGTCGCAATGGTGCAATCTGTTTTGGAGGGGAGAGGCTCATCCACCTCAGTGACAGAGAGGAGGATTAAGAGATCTACGATAGAAAGGTACGTGCCCCCATCCAGTTGATGTTTATGCACACACAACTTGTCACGGTGTGTATTTGTGCCTGCAGAGTGGAGTGTGCTTCTGATGCAGTGGAAAATATGGATATGAGCTTGGAGGAGTTGCAGCAGCTGATACTCAGGAGCCATCAACAGAGTAACATGGATCCAGGGACCAGTACTGTTATGGACGTAAGCACACACAGGCATGCACACACATTGATAGTGGCTGTAAATAGTCTTCACACCCCTTTTCAAATACCAGATTATTGTCATCTCGAGAAATGAGACCTATAATTTGTACAACTCAATTGTGTGTTTTTCATTATGTTTTTTTGTTGTTGTTGTTTTAGAGAGGGGAAGTAAAAATGAACAACTGATATAATGAGGTTGACCTTTTTGTAACCGAGATGTGACTGTGTTCAGCATTCACTAATTTCATTCAAATTTGTGTTAAATAGAAGACAGCAAGTACCCGTCACCATTTAAAGAGCCTTTGATGAATCCAAAATACATTTCAGATGCTCTAGTACGCTTTCACCTACATTTCTTTAGCTTTCTTGGAGAAGCCTGACATTTCTGTTCTAACACTGACTGCTATTTGGAACTGTTCATAATTCGCTTTATCTTGAGTGAGGCCAAAAAAACTCCCAAAACATTATGATGGCCCTGCCATGCTTCAAAGTAGGATTTCTATGTCAAAATTGTCAATTGAGTTGGACATGTTATCGGATACGGAAATATGTATTTCCACATCAATGGTGGAAAAGGTTTTGAAATAATTTATTTGAACATGGGGATGTAGACTTCTTCTATCCATTGCGTAACTGTACAATTCTAAAATAACCACTGCACTTACACAGTATTCGGCCTCTCACTATTCCCTGCCCTGCAAACCAGATATGTTGCCACAGCTTTTGTCTCTTTTGCAGCCCTTCAATGTAAACCTTCCACTGACTGAATGGAGCTTCAATGAGATGGAGTCCAGCCTCAAATCAGTAAGTTGAATGTGCATTTTGTCCATCCTTATTCCTCTACAATAAAATGTTTCCTTCTAGGTGTTAGCTATTTTGTCCATTTCATTAACTTCCCAAGTCAGCTTTTCCATGTCAGAGTGAGCATTAAAATCACTCACATTGCGGTGCATGTGTCTGTCACTTCACAGTATGTCTTCCAAAACCAAGAACCTGAGGCTTTTCCAGCATCAACTTGTGAGAAACAGTGATCAGTTTGTGAGTGAGTGGTCCTTTTTGAAATGGAAGGTAATAATCTTGCCACAGAATCACATCAGGATTTTGACTGTTGGGATATATTTGTTTTAAAAAAAATCTTCCATGTTTATTCAAATACAGTGCAATATGATATTGTTGCTGATGACAAACTCATGACGATTCAGATATTTTAACACAATTAGATTGTGTTCGCTTGCATGGCCTGTGTAACAGCAGCCATTTATTATAGCATCATGATAAAAACATTTCTCTATTGGCTGCCAACTTTGTCTTTTAAAACATGCAGTTAGTCTTCAGACCAAGCGTATCACCCTTTCATTTGGTTATAATAGCACAACAAAGGCAAGGACTGATACGGTCCTTTTATCTTCCATGCTTGCAAAAGTATACTAACAGCAACCATCATAGGACTCCACATTTTCATTTGAATTTTTTAATGGATGCCGGGAAGATCGAGACATGGCCCGGAGACTTTTTTTGCTCCACTCCCACGATTCTTACTCTTAGATTCTTGGCCAGCGGCTAGGGTTTGAGGCGGACTCGGCCTAGCCCATGTGACAATGCGTGACTCCACCGTCTTTAGTGATCGATTTTACATGATTGCTGAAAGTCAGGTCTGGTTTCAACTAGATATGTGTGCCAGAATGCAGATCGACAGGAAAATGCAGAGCCAGGAAAAAGGTAACGACGCAACGGCCGAGCGTAATTGTTGTTGCTGTATTTTCATAACGCACATTGCGACTACTTTACATAATGAATGTAGAGTTTTGCGGAGCTGATAGACAGTAAAGGTACATTTTCGCTGAACAGGGCTAATTGAGTCATGCAGTGGAACGTCAGTCAAACTGGCAAATAAACTGAATTACGCAAATGAAAAAAAAATCACCTTGCTACCTATCCTTAAAAGTTGATAGGACCTCAAATGGCTTGTATCCGTCATAAGAAGCCATGATTACATCAGCTCGTCCTTGTTTGAACAAATTCTGGACAGATTCTCTTTTGTTTCAAACAGTGGCTGTGAGTGCATGTTCGCTTCCAATGCGCAAAATCTGTTAAACGTGTATATATATATATATATATATATATATATATAATAACTTTAAATAACCTTCGGACAAGACAGCACTTACTTTGCTCCATACTTACCCGATTTCTTTAGATTGTGTGATGTTATCCTTGCTCAGTTTTATGATATTATTTGCAGATATTATGATTAATATTAAAGTTACATACTATCTGGCGGAATGGCTGACATATCACTTTGACCCGGTTCAGCAATCATCTGCTACAGAATTGAAAAGAGAAAGAAAATAACATTAATATTCATTTCAGTAATTCCGAAGAATTTATGGCTCCCATGGAATCTTGTATGAAACGGTTCAAATGCCTGTAATTGCCGACATTAATGTATTGTCCTTTCTCACTTGCCGTACAGTGATGCAAATCTGTAATCAAGGACTGTAAAAGTCGCCCGATGGACCAAAACTGTGATCGATGGTCATCAAAATTTATGTTAATATCATTACTTAATGCTCACATCAACCTCTGAAGATGACCGACCAAGTATTATGGATTTTAGGATGCTTTCTTCTTCATAGAGGAGCTCACCACAAAGTTTGTGTCACTTCACGAAAGAAAGGCGTTGTCCATAAAACACAAAACACACGTTTTGCTACATGAAACAATATCACACTTTGAAAAAATGTCCAGGACTCTTGCGTCCAAACATTGATGAATTTATTGTGTATACTGCTGCGTACCAAACCTTATTTTCAGTCACGCCATGCTTAGCTGCTGCAGATAAGAGTGGCCATCAATCAAACAAAAATGACATCACTGTTTCTTTATATTTTTAATGCCTTAGTGATAAGTAACTCTGCATTAGTATTTCACAACACAAAAGTAGCTACTATGATGAAATAAAATAATAAATAAAACTTTACTTTTAGAAATCCATGCCACAAATGGGGGGAGGAGGAATAAAAAACTTGGTGGCCAACTTTCTTAAATGGATTGAGTGTTAGTGAAATGGGTGTCCGTAGGTACTTTGTTATGTCCTCTGAATGTACACTAGGTGGCAGTGTTGCTAAAAAAAAACACGAGATGAAAAAGGTTGTGCTGTTTCAGAAAATACAGTGTTTGGCCTTGTTATTTTGTCTCAGGCACCACATACTTAACCCGATTAGGGACAATTAAAGGGATGGACGAAAACCCACTTGCACCCTTGCTTAGTCCTTTGTAATAAAACTCACTTTGTCCTCTGTCCCAAAAATGGACATCCGTCCCAAATACTTTAAAACTGAAAACAAAGCAGAAATGTGACGTCTACGGTTATCAGACAGCAACAATATACTACTAAATCATCTTTTTAATTGTAAAAATATGTCATCCTTTCAGTGGCAACTTTTTCAGTAAAATCTCTTGCTTTGCTTTGTGTGGACCTAATAATTATACTTTTCTCTATAGGCCACAGACACATCTCACATCCCTGCATGAATTTGATCCTACAGGCTGGCCAAGCTCTGAATTATATTTGCCTTCTTTGCATAAGTTTTATTATGAAATGCAGAAATGATCATATTTGTAACAATAATGTCTTTTTTCTTGAATGGATTGCTTCAAGTATATCAGGACTCTTTTACCAGCTAGGTGCACACAGTGCATGCTTGGCTTGAGCACTTTAGTCTTTCTGTGAGAGGGAATTCCTACTTATGGAAGTGACTTTTACCTCTTAGAATCATATTATTACTAATGTACAAGTGAACATTGTGATTATCTGAGTGTGAGAAAACAGGGTGTGAGAGCGTCACTGTGTTTTTTTCTGTATGATTTTTTTTTTGTGTGTGAAAAAAAGATGTAGGAGCAATCACTATAATTTTGTGTGTTAATCTTAATGAAGGTGGCATGGTGATCGACTGGTTAGCACGTCGGTCTCACAGAGCAGAGGCACAGGGTTCAATACTGGCTCCGGCCTTCCTGTGTGGAGTTTGCATTTTCTCCCCGTGCCCGCGTGGGTTTTCTCCAGGTACTCCGGTTTCCTCCCACATTCCAAAAACATGCATGACAGGTTAACGGAACATTCTAAATTGTCCCGAGGTGTGATTGTGAATGCAAATGGTTGTTCGTCTCTGTGTGCCCTGCGATTGGCTGGCAACCAGTTTCAGGCGTCCCCCGCCTACTGCCCAAAGAGAGCTGGGGTAGGCTCCAGCATGCCCGCGACCCTTGTGAGGATAAGCGGATCAGAAAATGGATGAATGGATGGATGGATGAATGGATGGATGAATCTTAATGAAAGGCAAGTTGTCTTTAGTACAATAGAAGACTCTTCAGTGAACATATGGAATCAAGCCACTTTAAAATCTATTCAGAAACAGTTCTAAGTCTCGGTAGGACATACTGTAGGAGGTTTAATATCAAGCCCATATGCTGTACATGTGTAGGACAGACGGGTAGGTCGGGTAATTTTGTCTATTTACATGTTTGGTTTCAAGGACAATCACTGATAGACTTTTCAATTTGATCAAAACAACAGCAACACTGCATTTTTGCACAAACTACATACACGATGCAATATTTTGTTATTTTATAAATACTGGCATTCTACACTTGCTTGATTAAAGTCCATATGGACCATCATGACAACAAACATATCAGTTATTTAGACACTGCCTTTCCTAGTTTCCAAATTTCCTCCTGTGTTTTAATATGGGTTCAGTGAGGTGGTTTCTTGAGCATTTCATCATTTATATATCTATAAATTGAAGTCGTGCAGATTTATTCTTTGGAATAAAAACAAAAACTCTAATTTACTCATATGTAATGTCGTTCAGTTCAAAACAGCAACACTGCATCGATTGATATTTTATAGTTTTAGTGCTAGTATACTTGAGCAGAAGTTCTTAAAAGATCATATGAATTGTGCAATACTGTACAGAATGCAATATTTGGATGACCATAGGAATGTAGGAAAGAGCAACTGTGAGTGGTGAAGTGGAACACACCAAAGTAAGATGCACAGCAGAATGAGAATGACTGCCTGTCTAAAAACCCTCAAAGCAGGAGGAACGTGACCTGGAGGAGGATTTCATTTGGCATCCTGTTGTGGATCAGAAATCGGGCATCCATTTACTTTAAAATATGGTGAACATTTCACTGATGGAACTTTTACTACTGATGAACTATATTATGCCTTATAATTGATCAGTGTATCATTTGTTTCCATTTGGACCTGATGTCACGAAAATGGAAGTCCACTCAAGTTGACAAATTACTAGAAAAAAAAGAGTAAAAGAGAAAACATGTGCCTTCTGCTTTGAGGACCGTAGATATTTGTGAAGTCGACCCTCCTTCCCTGTGTATGTCAGCTTTGGTGTAAGACGTGGAATTGCACTAAAAATACAGTTGTATATCTGAAAGTGTACAGCACATTTAAGACAGCATTTATTTTCCTGTTCCTCACAACAATTTGATTGTTTTACAGGAGTGACTACACACATTGAGCTGCTGATGGGTTCCTTATTTATCCTCTTTTCATTTTTAATCATTTGCACTGGAAATGAATGGATGTGTGTTAAGTTGCATGCTGCTAAGTATTTGTAGCAAACCAAGTGACAATATGACTGCTTTAAAAAAAAGAGCCTGGCATCCCCAAAAAGCATTGTTACGCTATGAAAAGAAAACAGAATTGAATGTGTCATCTCTCATCATAGGCCTTCTAATATTTTGAAATAAACTACACACCAAAATATTTGATGACATTAAAGTGATTTTCGTGTTTCAATGCTTTTAAAGTGGGCCATCATCAGTTGCAAATGTGAATGTGTTAAAAGGCTTTCATAAAAAGACTAAAGTGCAATGTTACATAGGGTCAAATCATGGATATGTATTTCAAATGTGAACAAAACATTAATAAATGAAAGAAAAGGGATATTTGAATGAGACACTCTCATGGCATTGGTGTTTTTAATTATATCTTTTTCTCATCTTCATTTGATGCATATGTCATTTATGATGCATGGATGTTTGTTAGAATGTAACCTTTGAACAATCCTGTGTGGATTTTGCATGTTGCCTTGGTGTGTGCATGGGTGTTCTGTGGGTACTCCTGTTTACTCCCACATTCCAAACACATGCCCGATAACTTCAAAATTCTGAATTGCCCGTGGTTGGAGTTATTCCATATTCTTTGGGATTGGCTGCTTACCAGTCTTGGGTGCACCTTGCATCTCACGCAAAGTCAGCTGGTGTAGACTCCAACTCACTTAATGTGACCTCATGGGAATAGCAAGCGTGACAGGAAATACAAGTAACTCCAATTATGCTTCTTTTGTTCTGCAGTATACAAAAGTAAACAGAGGTCTAGGTATCATTTCTGAAGTGGGCAGAACAAGTACAAAGCCAACTTTTTCGATCAAATCATCATCAGTTCACATTCAACTGCTCTTCTCCAGAGAGAGAGCCCCTATAACCAAACGGTCAAACTCTGGCTGACATAAAACATGACGACAGTAAAGCATATGGTAAGTAGAGCACAGATTTGGTGAATTTGGCAAGACTGAATATCAATATTCAGTATTGAGGAAAACATCATTCTTACTTGCAAGTTTATTTCACACAAGATGGCAAAGAAGTAAAAAGGGTTTCAGTTTATGGTAAACCTTTGTTTTTATCCGTCAACATAAATAACAAGTAACATTTGATTGCATTCAGACAGGTCACTCCATCTCATCAGGCCCCTTCATGTTCGACAGATATCGCTTCCATTCTAAGTAAAAGCTTTTCATTCTGTTTAGTAATCAGTATGTCAGGGCCTCTAGTGCAGCTAATTTGGCCAGGTGAATGTGCCAGAAGTTGATGGAGTGGGGTGATGAAGCTTTCCAATTTGAAATAATAAATGTACGCCCCAACATCGGTGCAACCTGAACCCACTCTGGAACATGTGTCAAATAAGGACAGGTGCCCTAGCAAATACAGCCTCTTGGAGAAAGGGATATCATACTCTTTTTTTTTTTTTTTTTTAACATTAAAATGAATCTCACTCCAGACGTTTTTTTATTTCTTCACAGCTCCTCAGCATCTGAATCAGGGTGCCCTCCCCATTCTGGCACCTATAGCAGTCCGGCATTTCTTTTCACTTGACTATAGCTTAGAGGGGGTCCAATATTCAGGATCTTGAATTGGACAACCCTAGTTTTGATTTCTCCAGACATCTCCAGACATATTCTTCATGTTACAATACAATACAATAAAATACAATACAATATATCCTAATTTATAAAACCTCTCTCAACTCTCGATTTAAGACATGAGGTGTTGTCTGATCATTTTAAAACAATCGAATTAATATGCTGAAACCTCAAGCCCACGACCAATAGTTTGCAGTGTTTGTACAGCAAAATCTATGCTCGGGGCAGATGTTGAACAGGACCTAAATGTATGGAGGAACAGTTGTCTGAGTTGTAAATACTTTGGACCTCCAAAACTGGTTTGTCTCAATGTCAAAGAAAGATCTACGCATATCCCCAGTATCTAAATCCCCAAGTACTAAAATACACAGCCAACAGAGGAAAGGTGATTTTCCATATGGAGGCTGCAGTGTGAAAGTATGCATTAAAGCTTTTTTTAAAAATCTTTATTTAACTTTTATTTAGCCAGGTAAAACAGATTAAGAACAGAATTATTATTTACAGCCATGGCCTGACAAGAGGCAAACCAACTTGAGGAAAGGAAAAAAGAGGGGAAAGACAATTAAAATAACAAATAAAACAACAACAAAAATACACACTGTGGATGTGAAATAATAGAATGAGCTTGTGTCTTTATAATGAAAGCTTCATGGCAAAATAATGCATAGGAGGAAGTGGGTCCCAGCTCCAGCTCAAACCATGGTGGTGTCTTTTCTGGCGGTAGTGCTCAGTGTCTCAAACTGAATGCATCATGATAAAAAAGTGAATTTGGGACACCCAGTCCACCTTGATCCACGGACTTCTGTCAGTTATTCAAGTTCAATCAAGGACGCTTTTCATTCCATAAAAATGTGTTACAAACTGCTTTAACCATTTAGAGGGAATCTTCACCTTAAGTCCTTGTAATGAGTCATTGAATTAAGGTTTGTAATTCATTTTCATCACATTGAGCTTGCCCCAGCGCAAAAGAAATAATGGAGACCACTGTTTTACACCAATCTTAATTTTTTTTAACCTGGACCAAATTATCCAATGACAGGGTGAAAAGTATGCCCAAATATTGAATCCCTGACCGGGGCCAAGTAAACTCACTGGGTTGAAATAAGGTCCAATGGCCGTAGGATGTCCGAGGAATTGCCTATAATTTTTTTCCCAATTCACCCGCAACTTGATTGGCAGCATCCTGAGAGGTGCACATGACATTGATGAAACGTTATCGGGCGAGCTCCTGGAACAAATCAACCCAATTTGGGCGGGATGAATCAGGTCGGTAACCACTTAATGTATCATACTAATAGGTTCTTAAGAATTTTTCTGTCACATCCTCCAAGTAGACCGAATACTGTCATATGACATTTTGAAAAAACACAGTATGAGGAATGTGGTGAGCGCAGATTGTGAGCAGAAACTAAGGTTTGCGTTTGTTAGTCGCTTTAAAATATTACAGAGACCAGATAAGCTAACAAATTGTAGGTAACAATTAGTGTCAGCGTGAGGGCTCTCATTTGGTTTTGGCTTGGTTAGGATACTTTCATGCACCCTGAACAGTTTGCTCACCAGGAGTGGACCAAGCATGAACCCTGTCGAGAGGGACACAAGTCTCAATAAGAATTAAAGAAATTGTTTGGTTGCATTGACTGCTTCAAAAGGTTGTGCAGCGAAATATTACGTGAAAAAGAAAAAAAAAACAGCTGAAAAGGCAGAAGCAACATGCTTTCATAATTTTATTGACTTAATTGCCAACTGTGGCAATACCTGTAAAGGGAGACTGACAGAGATGGGACACTCATGGGCAGTTATCAGCATGAACCACGGTGCCATGAACATTTTGTTTGGAGTGAGTTGTCTGTTTTATTTTCTCAAAGCAAGACAACAAAGAAGCTTTACTAAGGAACACGTATTTTTTTCTGTTTCTAGCTTTTGTCTGACATGATGAAAAACTATGGGCGCATTTGTAGGATGTGTTCGTGGAAGTCTGGCGTTTTGATGTGATAGCGGCAATGATGATGCGACTGCTGCAGCAAAGCTGAAACTTCTGCATTTTTTATGACAAAAAATCTTTTTATAGAACTCCGAGTGATGTGAAAATGCAAACCAGCTGCCAGTGAAATCAGTTATTGACGTCAAACTAGTGTGAGGCTCTGAAACAGTGACGTTTCTAGTCTCCTAAAATGGGCATGCCATAAATGCCATTTTTGTTCTGGGATATCTCAAGTTACTGAACATTTCATTCGCATACTCTACTACAACTTCAATAGTTAATTAAATGGTGTTAATTCAAAATAACTGTATGTTTTAAAGTATCCATTAATTTGTCTCTAATTTCCGGTATTCTTGATGACATGGGTTAAAACCTCATGTGATATACGATAGGTGAGACTGGAAGTTGAGCATTGAAGGCAAGTTCAGCCACTCCCTGTTCCCAAGAAACCACCAAAAACTGAGCTTGAGACCAAACGTTTAGGTGGGAGATTCTATTTTGTGTAACCGATGAAGGTAAGAGCCTCATGGCAGAAGTCCTTCTCGGTGTTTGTGTACAAAATATAAACATGCATTGCATGTGTGTTAAGTGGCACAACTTTAACACACAATCACTACTCTTCAAAATATGTGATGAGATAAAACTAAATGTTTTAACATTTACAAGAAACACATCAACATAAATCAAACCAGCCACAGTAATCGGATTTGAAACTTTGATTTAATTTGTCTCATATTTGATGTGTAAATTAGTCAAGATTAGGAAATCAATTATGAATGGTCAAAAGCTATTTGGTATTTTTAAACAATATTTTGGGATACTTTTTTTTACAACAACCAGTTAAGTTATTATTATTAGTAGTAATAGTAGTAGTAGTATATTTTATCATCTACATTACAACATGCACATGATTCTGGATTTGGTTTACCTGGATAATTTAAAGATTCTTTGTTTGGTACCCTATCCTCCTCCAACTTTGAAATGACCCGTATAGTATACAAGACAACCATTCACGTCATCTTTTGACTCTCCTAACTTGAATGTTGGGAGGTGATAATCGAACACCGTCACCATTCTTCAACAGTCCATGTTTCCATAAATGCAAACACGACACCCCCCATTTGCCCAGTTCCCATCCTAATTCATGTCATTATACTGTATCTGAAAATCGTGGTTGAGTTGGCAACCTTGCTTAAACTACATCACTGCGCCACTAAACCGCGCCACTGAGAGAATCCAAGAGCGCTGCCCTTCCACACACCCCTTCTTCTGACGTCACCAACCTGCAAGTGAACGAATGAAGTAACGACGCACCGACCGAGCCTCTACGGGAGATACCGGGAGTCTGTCGCTTTGCACACGCAGTGAGTCCCTGTCACCAGAGGATCCGAAAGGGGGGAAGGTCGACACGAACAATGCGAGCAACCCAGTAACAGAGTGGAGACGAACAGAACCGGACTTGTTTTAGGAGTGAGAAAACAGACCAACAAAGAAGAAAAAAGAAAAAGACGGACGGACAAACGGATCCATTGCAATCCACGGTTAAGAGACGAATAGGTGCGGGGGGCCACGTACTGTTGTTCCGTGGACCAAAACGAGTGGAGCCGAGGTTTAAATGTTTTAACAGTACCGCCGCCGCCTTGAGAGCGCCAGAGAGCGGGATCTGCCCAGAGAGAGAACGACAGAGGGATCGAAGAGAGCAAAATCGGGATTTGCAACCAGTTCCAAGCCTTTTTTAATTGCATTCGTTTCCGTGGGTGCCGTTACCGGCAACGCTATCAAGCTGTGTTCTTTAACCATGGGATGTACTTTGAGCGCAGAGGAGAGGGCTGCTCTGGATCGGAGCAAAGCCATCGAGAAGAACCTCAAGGAAGACGGGCTCACCGCGGCCAAAGATGTCAAGCTGTTGCTGCTCGGTAAGAGAACCCCCGGCTCATCACCCGCCACCGAGGCTTCTGTGCAACTACGACGTGGGTGTCGGGGTGGTCATTAACGGTTCAGAGACGAAAAATAGATTCAGGGATAAAACCCATTTTAATATCGCCAGAACACCATGAAATGATGGATTCAATTGAATTGCTTTTTTTGAGTGCCTCTGAACACACCCAAATTTGATATTACATCACACACCCATTAAACTTGGGCCTCCATACACAAATATCAGGTACGTGATGATGGATGTCTCAGCAGCGTCGGTTTAGATTGTAGATCGATTCATTGATCTGGCCTCTGAATTATTCGTGGCGGCCAGGTTCACGGGGATGAAAAGGAAGTTTGGGAGGAAAGGGCGCGTCCTCCTTCTGCCATCTCCACCCAGCTTGTTCACTGAAGATGATGATACTCTCTCTCTCTCTCTCTCTCTCTCTCTCTCTCTCTCTCTCTCTCTCTCTCTCTCTCCACCCACACCATCCCCTTTTTCACTTTCTCCATCTTGCACTCTCACACAATGCACGTATAAAGGTGCTCCAAGCCACCCAGTTTACATTGTCTTTTCTTTCATCCCCGCAGGGGCTGGAGAGTCAGGGAAAAGCACCATCGTTAAACAGATGAAGTAAGTCTCAATTAAGCATGGTCCAATAAATCTACAGTGAATACAATCACTGGGCTGCTCTCTGTCTGGAACATATCAAAGACAACAACATGTACTGCAGACATTGAGCTAACCTTATGAATTTTTTTTTAGCTTGCCTGTTTTTTTGCCTCTATAATACTCACATTAACAGTGAATGTAAAGATATACAGTAGGGCTGGCGGGTGGTATTGGCTAAGTCAACCACAAAATTTGTTGAAAAAAAATACTGTATGCATCTTATCTACTGTATTCAAAATGTTCACGCCCAGTTTCATTCAAATCATTGGTTGACATGCACTTACCTATAAATGCAAAAAGTACAGAAAATACAGTGCATCTTTGATAGTCAAACACTCAGAAGGTGATACAACTTTTGTGAAAAATAAACCTCTCAAACTGCACTTTCGAAACTAAAGAATTTTAAACTCCAGTTATGTTTCTCTGATTACTTGTGCTTCGATTTAAGTTTTAAAGGTCTCATGCCGTCAACATCTTTTCCACTGTTTTATTCATACTATAGGACAAAATGAGTCTGTGACATGAATAGCGTATGGAAGTCAAAGGGCTGAAAAACAAGAGGATTTAATTTTGGTGTTGTTGTGACGTATATTCATTACTCATTATTCAAGTACCCGCCAACTACACCACTTAACTGGGGGAAAATGGCTGAGGGCGAAGGTGCGTCTGCGTCTTTTGCAAAGCTAAAACTTTGCATCAGCTGCCAACCTCAGAGGAGTTGAGGAATAAACTGCTTCAATGTATTTTGGGAAAAAGCTTTTTTTTTTTTTTTTTTTTTTTGTGGAGGACGGCTCCATCAACATAAGCGTCCATACATGCTACAATTACTGGCTTTGAAGCGACACAGCCACACATCAGTCCCCTCTGGCGGCTGCGAGGTCATGCAGCGTCACCACTGAGGTGGATTTAACAAAAAAGTACAACTGAGAACCAGCTGCAGCCGATGGCTTCGTACTGTCAGTCCACTTCAAGGTGCTCGCTGGGCGTCATCTTGGAGAAGAAAAAAAGGAGGAAAAGGTTTCCGCCAGGGCGACTGGCTGCTGTGGCAGCTTTAGAGAGCATCATGGCCATTCTCAAATAAATCCGCATGTAGTTGGGATAGATCTTGTTTTGGTGATTTTGCAAACGGGTGCAAGTCGGCGCAGCATAGCAGATTTAAAAAGGGCATTTTGCGCCATCACGGATGTGAACACAGGTGACTTCATTCACCGCCAATCGAAGCGGTGCCTTTCACTACTTTTAAATGTAGCATGCGAGAACCGTGCTGATTACTTTTGACATTGTGGAAGAAGAAATTGTTTTGCAATGGATTTTGACATTGCAAAAATCATAAAAATAATGACAAAAGGATTCAAACCAAGCGTCAGTCGAGATAAATTAAAAGATAGCTTGCAAATGGGGCCTAAAACAAGAGCGTAAAGGAAAGATCTATGAGAATGCTGCAGTAAACAATAATGTTGACAAAATGATTTTCACCCCACCCCAAAATGGTCAGCTGCTTACACAGACGAATTAACCCTTAAAGGCACAACCTCCCATACCTACACTTTTTCATGAGTGGGCTCAAAAACTACCCCAATTAGAATGAATGTTTTATGCTGTAAACTTGAATAAATGTCTCTCATTTTGGTTAATGGTGTTGATTTTTATTTTATTTGGCTGATCAAAATAATTCTTTCATGTTTGGCATGTTAACTGATTAATTTTTAACGAACATTTTATCGCTAATTGCCCCACGGGGATAAATAAAGTTTTCTGAATCTGAATCTGAATCTGAATAAATAGCATTGGCTTGGTGTTTTGCTCTGACCAGATGACTTAAATGTGTCCAACTGGTATTATTTCTGAAGGGGAGGGGATGGATTTCTATGTGCTTCTGCATTTCTAAATGGCCTGCCAACTCCACATGGACAATAGTTAGGATTCTGTTCATCTGAGATGTCAAATCCCAAGGCAAACACCATAACAGGCTCCACCACTTTTAGGATCATTTGTGCAGCAAGTTCTCAAGGAATCTTAGCAGTCGTGATGCTCTTGATGAAAACATAAATGATTTTTGATAGGCACAATATGGGGACATACATACACGTATCACATACACTTTTATCACTGGGTAATCAATAATAGCAGGCCTGTAATCAATAAAAGTAGGCATACAATTGGCCATCTGATGGGTTAACGTTTATTACAGAAAACTGTCAATACTTTGACAGTAACAGTATGTTTCTCTAAACAACAAAAGCATCATGTTAGCAAGTATTAGTTTAGTTGGCTAGTGTTGCTAAGTACAAAGTAGCAGTTCAAAGATGGTAACCATAGATATGAACATAAGTTTATCGGACACGCCCCTTTTGAGCCGCATATCTACAACGATGCCTTACTTGGACAGGCAAATTTCCATGTCTATGTGCAGTATGAAAACTGGTGAAAAAAGATTGCCGGCACATTGTGCTGGATACACTTGCAACACTGGAACTATAAATAATGCATCCATCCATTATCTGAGCTGCTTATCCTCACGAGGGTCTGTGGTATGCTGGAGCCTATTTCAGCAACCTTTCATAGATAAAAAATATTGTTTGGCTTTCTTCTTCTTTCTAAGTTGTGTATCAATAGCACTTTTTGGCATTGACAAATAAGTAAACCCAATAAAAATCGGTTGAGAAATGAGCTACTTGCAACTTCATTTCAATGTCAGTGCATTTCCTTAAATGTGAACATTGCCTCTGTGGACATGGCCGCCAAGTAGGCATGTCGGTTAGCTGGGCTGCTATATGCTGGCAAGCTGGCCGGTATATCTTGATCATATCTTTGATGATAACATAAAACCCATGGATGTGAAAAATAACTATATTTTATAACAGCACATATTTTATGAGGTATAAAAGTTATGATAATACATTTATGTTGTTGTGTTGCTGAAATCATGACCTTTGTGGTGGTACTTGGATTAGATGTGTGTATCAGCAGTCATTGTATACTCGGCGGTCACAATTGATAAAAGTAAATGGTTTTTAGGGTTCACCTTTGAAATTTGTGGGGTTAGTTTTCGATCCCACCTAAGGAAAACTGTAGTCCCAACACAAAAATTTCAATACCTTAAGAACTACACGAATTACATACAAATCCAAATACAAACCCCTCATGTCAAACAAAACCCATTTGAGGAATACATGGAATATTAAAGAATCAAAATGAAAAATTACAAACATATTGTAAAAGAGCAAGCCCTGGGGTAAATTTTGACCCCATTTATTCATCTAACACTTTAATCAGCCTTTAATCCAGTCGTGATGCCCCCCCTCCCAATTCCTCCAATTTCAGTGTTGCATCACTTTACAGACAGTTCAGTGCACTTAGGATGATAATAGGCTTTGGCCATAGTAACATATGAACACATATCACATGAATACATGATTCAGTGGCTCCAGATGAGCCTGTTTCTCAGCTGTTAATGGTCATTCTCACAGTGTGGCACATTCTGCACGCTGACTGAAACTCCCAGGGGATTCATTGAATGTACGGTATAAACTTTGCAATACAGACTATTCTTCAACTGATTGATTCTAGTGGCCTGTAATAAATCACTGAAACAAATGAACGGTCATCTCGATAAATACATCCTGCTCATAGTATTGTAATGTCAATTTGCTCTCATTATGTGCGGATGTTGGAATAGAATTTTAAAATGATTCTCATGCTAGTGTAGGAGCCAGTTTTCTTCCAGGTGATTCATTTCCATCTGCTTCTGCAGCCTTCTTCTTATTGACGGCCTGGGAGGGCCAAACTGCTGTGTTGCCCAGAGAGAGTCTTTCAAAACTGAAATAATTGATTGATTTGGGAATTTTGGAGCCGCAGTGTTCATGTCAGCTCCACAATGAAGGCTCATTCCTTCAAATGGGCTTGTGACATAATAGAGGGGAAAATGCACAACACAATGTTGTGTCCTCTATCCTTCTTAAATTTCCCTTCAGAAAGGCTCAGTGAGTTCCTGCATTGGATTTGATTCAAATGCCTTGACTGCATTTTCTGTTGAAGGGATTTGAACATCTGGGGTGCACTTGAGTCACCCCTTAAGTGTGTGTGTGTGTGTGTGTGTGTGTGTGTGTGTGTGTGTGTGTGTGTGTGTGTGTGTGAGTGTGTTGTGTGTGTGTGTGTGTGGGTGTGTGTGTGTGTGTGTGTGTGTGTGTGTGTGTGTGTGTGTGTGTGTGTGTGTGTGTGTGTGTTATTCAGAGAGTGATACAGGGAGATTAGCTGATTAGATTTGGGTTGAGATTTTATGGTGTCTCTGTTGAGCGAGCACTGTGTGTTTCAGTTGCACATGTGAGCTCAGGGAAAGAGAATAAGAAGTCCTTTAGAATGATGTACAAAATTAACACTACTTTCACTGATCATGTGATACAGTGTGAAGAGGGAGACTTAAGAAGGTAATGAATGAAACGCCAATGCATTGCCCATGAAAACATGCTAATAACCTACATGAATTTTATGTTTATGGACACAAATGTTCCCTGAATATGATATTTGTATGATCTGAGACAGTGTGGGTGTGTGTGTGTGTGTGTGTGTGTGTGTGTGTGTGTGTGTGTGTGTGTGTGTGCGTGTGTGTGTGTGTGTATACGTGCATGCGTGCAGGCTAAATTTTGATGCCCAGTTATCCTCGTGAAGGAAGCCGCTGAACACAAACAAATAATGCCTGACAGCGAACGTGACTGAAGAACTGCAAAGGAGTGTGTGCTTAAGTTTCAATAATAACATTAACGCATCTCCTGTGCTATCTCGAACTAACATTGACATTCCTGTGCTATCTCTAACTAATTCAAGCTCATATAGGTTTGATATCAATATTATGGCGAAAAATAGCCCACGGGCTGTCAGTTACCCATCCCTGTCTTCGTTTTTGTCTCACAGTTCTGCGGTTTGAGGGACAGATCCCATTGTGTGACGTCTGCATGTTCTCCTTCTGCTTGTATGGCTTTTCTTGAAATTGTATGAATGGGAGTTTAAATGTTTGTTGTTTTTATATATATATGTATATATATACATACACACACACACACACACACACACACACACGCACACACACATATATAGGACCATTTAGTTGACACTAATGCCACCCAGGAGGGCCACCCAACTGCCCTCAATTGGTGAGCCAGCAAGCTGACTTGCTCTCTGCCCTCCAGTCCAAATCACTGACCTCCGCCAAATGTTTGGTGTTTGTGCTGCTTTATAAACTATCACCAGTCTCAGATCATCTGGAATAGGCTTCTGGGAACCTGAAGGGATAAATAGTACATGGTTCATGGATAGCCATGCCATCTTCAATTATTAACTGTACTGTACTCTGATTGTAAAACAATAGAGTGCATTGGAATGAGATGCACAAGGGTAACTGAAGTTCACAGTTGTTTTGCAGCTAACAGACTGAATACCAAAATTTAGAAGTCAAACAGAGCTCAGGCACAGCCAGTGCTTTATCACACGGCCGTCCAGCATCCCATTTATACGGTAAGCGTATACAGGACTCAGAGTACCTGCATATAATAATATATAATATAATCTCGTTGTTCATGTAACAATGACAATAAAGTAAGTCTAAGTCTAATATATTGTTCTGCCCTTTGAACTCAAGTACAACTCGACAACCCTGTCAGCAAAAAGTCAATGCAGATTTCCACTGAATACCACAAACATAAGACCGATACAGCGTACTCTTGGAGCTCCAAATAAATTTAAGAATTTGGTTTATTGGTTCGATCTGAATATTTTCCCCCTTAACAAACCGCTGAAAATTTCAAAACAGTTTACTTTCCCCTTCTATATATTGTCTATTTATTTTCATTTTGACATTTTGTTTTCATTGTATTGTTCATAAATATTTGGTCTTCCTTTTGCCATTGTCGAAAGCTTACAAACTGGCTTACACCATAAACATTTAAGAGACACTTTCATATTCCACAAACACAAAATTAATGAGCATACCTCATTTAGATGAGCAGGGATTCATGGAACATGTAGTCGAGAAAATTTTTGACTTCCCCTTTAAATTTGCTTTCCAATATGTGTGTATATGGGCCTTACCAACAACATGCTCGGCCAAAGGGAGAACAAACATCGGCTCACGGCTGCGATGCTTCCCACAGCCTTCTCCCACTGTCAAGGCTGTGAAGTTGTGTGTATGTGCTTTCTCTCGAATAGGCGATAATTAGGTCTGGGCCTCAGAAGAGGGGAATAAAAGAGAGGTTGGGGGGAAAGTTGGAAAAAAAGTGGGGCTGTGTTTTGTGCTCAAAGGATGGGAGTGTAGAAGACAAGAGGCAGAGAGGGGATAAATGAGGGAGTCTGGGAAAGAGTTTTAATGCCCACTGTCCAGAATGAGGGAGAAGATCAAGTTTGCACAGAATGGGTCCGGGTTCTAGGAACAGGCAAACAGTTTGTAGTTGGAGAGATGAAGTTGCAAGAAGACTTGGGAGAGATCACTTGGGTCAGAAAAACAATGGAGGGGGGAACTGTTTAGGCACCAAACTAAAGCAACAGCAGATGGAGATTTATTCTTGGGCAAAAAAATTGATGTAGAGTATAAAACAAAAAAAGAAGAGAACGTCAGAATAATGGCAATCTAGTACCGGGGGGCAAAATCCTCTTTTGAGCAAAAGGAAAAAAGGAAGAGACTACAAACAATATCTTCATTTATTTAGGAAGCAGGGGGAAACGAAACATACTGCATCACACAGAAGAGGGTTGGCAGTCCAGCTTGCAAGGCCACACCTTCACTGGACTCTGCTCCATTCTGATAATTATTAGCCTCCTTGTCCGTCGAACAGTTCAACGCATGAAATGGTGGTGGCTGGAAATGGTTATGTTGGCACCAATCTTTGCGCATCTAACTGGTCATCTGAAGGAGTCTGTCAGCCAGATCGTCATACTTCATTGGTTAAATATAGCCGTGGGCGTGCTCGTCACCGGAATGATTTGATTGGCTGCCTGAGTGAGCTGTGAAATAACAGCTTGTTATCTATGTGTGTGTGTGTGTGTGTGTGTGTGTGTGTGTGTGTGTGTGTGTGTGTGTGTGTGTGTTATGTTTGCATGTGTCTAACACTTTGCTTATGTGTCACCATTTACATTTTCAAAATGCGTACTCATTAGTTTTGTTAATTTCCATTCTATTAAAGTTCGATTTACAAAAAAATGTGCTCATCAGAAAATGGTGAAGATTTTATTTTATGTATCTGCAGCAGAGCACATGCAGGTGCAGTTGAGTGTGGCTTGCTGATGATGTGCTGACTCCACGAGTGAAAACGGATATTTGGTTAAACGGTTTTTGTGTGTGTGCTTGCTGTTCTCACTGTCTTTTTTTTTTAGACTTGGGGCTCCACCCTACTAGCTCCGCCCCTGGTAGTCATGGTAATGAAAGCCATACTCGACATTGGCCATTGCAATTGACAGTGGCTTAAGCAGTGGCTCATTTACAACAAATAGAATTAAAACAAATAAATAAATAAATACTTTGCCCAAGGCCTTTTTTTTGTATTGCTCTGTTGGACTTATGAATAAAGTCTCATGGGACAAAAACACTGTGATTGGCTGGCAACTAGTTCAGGGTGTACCGCGCATACTGCCCGAAAACAACTGGGACGGGCTCCAAAACACCCCGCGACCCTTCTGAGGATAAGCGGATCAGAAAATGGACGGATAGATAAAGGGGGCAAAAACAGTGTTGCTTTTGATGATTAATCCAAACTGGGTATGTAGTCGTATGTTTACTTGGGCTGCGGTTTATTTCTCTATATTCACACACACACACCTTATACGATTGACTATACTTTGAGTCCGCCTTATTTATTTATCTGGTGAAACACATACTGTGATTATAGTGCCTTGCTGTATTTATCATTTTAATGACTATTTTGCTTTTGTTCTCTCCCGCTGTTTTCCTATTGTGTGCAAAGCTTCTTTTTGCTCTACGTTGAAATTGTCTTTCAGCAGCTAAATGAGACCGGTTCAATACAATTTTGTTTGTTTGAGTATTTTTCAGTGTGAAGCGGATTTAGACAAAAAGCAAGATGGCATGTGTGCTTTTCTGCCCACGTTTGTATTTTTGTGCTACGCTTGATCGTGTCATGTGATTGTGGTCTTTTTGAGCTACTGCCTTGGACCCATTTGCCTGATTCAATATCAGTCACGCTGTGAGACAATGTAGTCTTTTTATAGTGATGGTGGTCAGCTGACAGAAGTGGCTCTGTGGTTTGTGCATAGAAGAGGATTCAGATGCGCGCTTGTTTCTGTATTTGCATCTGTTTTTGCAGAAGTACACTCACCAAACATATCAATGCAACACTTTTGTTTTTGATTTTAAAGTATATGAAATGAACACAAAGTGTCCAATTTAATGTATGAAAAGACAGCGGATGAGTGAACACTTAACCAGAACGCTACTAATAAATGTCAGGTGAAGAATATAAAGGTGCAGATGAATTAGAATTTGAATGCACCGATCAAGACAAAAAAAAGGTTGCATTTGAGACTTGAGTAAAGCTTTAGTAGGGGCAGAGAACCTATCATTAATTTCACTGAAATCATACTGTCCATATTTTACTTCAATGTATGGACAATGGAAGCAAGAAGGAAAGTCTGTGTTTAATTCAGTCCAATATAAATTCAGCCTGCAGAATTCTAAATGTACCTTTGATGCCTGTCAAAAGTTCAGTTGCTTTTGTACTTAATGATGTAGTCCAGAGCAACACTATCTTGAAGTCAAGTCTTGATATTCCAAAGGAACATTGGGAATTCTTTTAAAATATTTCTTACAGCCCTCTTGCGTTGAATTGCACTGCGTTATGTCATGTCTGTCTCTTCAGATCTCATTTTTGGCAGTCATGTCCAGAAAACCACGTAGGAATTCAGTGTTTCTTCCATATGACTTTATAGAAAATGTGCAGGACTGTAATCTGTAAAAAACGAGTTGGCTGAATGAATTTTTTAATAACTTGAAAAGGTTTCATATTATTATTTATTGATCGAGCCATCCATTTTACTGCCTGTCTTGTTCAGGGGGAGCTGAGTCAAACTCAGCTCATTTATGGTGAAAACCAGACAACATCCAGTATTGATTAGTCAATCGTTAGGCGTCTCTGAATGAGGCATTGGCTGAGGAGGATTGACCCCACAGCAGTTCCACAGCTATTCTAACGGCACCAGTGTGCTATTAGCAAGTTTTAGGAAATGAAAGGTAATGAAATAAGTAAACCGAAAAAAACCCATTTTCCTTTACGAATTACAAAGTAAAATAAAAATGAAAATGCTACATTTTATGTTTAAAACTGACTAAAACTTCCTAGAATTATAGCAAAAAGGTCTGTCGCTTTTGTCTTTGGCAATCCCTTTAATACATAATCCTTTTAGGTCGATTTTAAATGTGATTTTAAATGAATCGGTGTTAGCCAGACACACTACCGGGTAAGTCCTGGCTTTATTTATTTATTTATTCATTCATTCATTCATTCATTCATTCATTCGTTTATTGCTTAAATGTCCACATGAGTTATGGATGGATGTGCTGGAAAAAAAAATCAGTGCTCATCATTTAATACTCAGTTTTTCGATTGAGTTTTTTTTTTGTTGTTGTTGTTGGTTGACTGGTAGATCATGGGATACTCACCAAAGTGCAAGACAATTCTTAAACACTGACCCCAAAATGATGTTTAAATGCTATACTTGCTTGAATTACAACATACAATATGCCTTTTGCTTTTTATACTATGCTATATGATAGAGCTTTCCTTGGTTACCATGATAAACGTTGATTATAAACCTTTAATGTAAGTAACTCACTTTCACTCAGGGGAGGACACATGAAGTGAATAATTATAGTTTGACCTTGCATCGGAGACAACTGGGATAAAATCTATGACATCATGTCTGCTTCCTTACAACTGCCTCTCCAAATATGAATTTTAGTCATTTATTTCTCAATGACCCAGTTTGCTGATAATGGAACATATTCATATTTTTGTTTCTCTTGTACAACATCTTAGTGGTACTGTACTTCCAACCAGAAATGCATTCATTACTTCAATATATTTGTGCAGGCTCTACGTCAAATTAACACAACACCAAATGGCCATGCAACATTCAAAAAAAAAAAAAAAAAAAAAAAAACCTTCTAAACTTGGGTAGGTTATGTAATACATTCAAAAGTGTGTTTTTGTATTTTCATATTCACGTGTGGTGATGGAGTTACAACTGGGGTCTAGCTTTCTGTGACCATGCATAGGATAAGATGATAATATTGAAGACTGTTGAGAAAGCAAAGATTATCTATTTTTTTTTTTAGAAGAAAAAAATGACAAAATAGGCCATTCATTGAAGGTGCGCCTCATAATCCAGTGCGCGTTTTAGTGCGGAAAATACGGCACTATGTTTCCATTCAAAGAACATAATTATACAACTGGCAGATACATTTTTAGAATGATGCATGCAAAATGAGTCTGTGCAAAGTGCAGAAACATTTTAATTTGTAGGCATGACAATATGTTTGTCTCATGCTGTGGTGGTTTTCAACTAGCAGTGAATTAAATACGCTATATCTGGCCCTGTAATATTTTCCAGGTTGAACATCTGTGTGTCCAAGTTAAAATATGAGATTTTGCCACCAACAAGGAAATGGTGTTATTATTGCTTATGAATTCAAACGTAAATTAAAGATGCATTGAAAAGTGTGGGATGCAAGATTAGGACTGAACCATTAGGGGTGCAACGAATGAAAATCCTGACAGCAGGTGGTATCATATTCCAGAAACTACACTATACTGTCTACCTATTCAGATGCTACAATGGGAAAACACGATTATTATATCAGGTTTGGTCATAGGCGCAACAGCTTTAGCGGAGAAACCAAGACTTCACTCTCCTCAGCCAGTTCTTCCAGCTCTTCTGGTGGGATCCTGCATTCTCAGGCAAACCGGAAGACGCAGCCCCTCCAATATATCTCTGTGGGAAAGCCTGGACACCTTATGGAGAAAATAATTTCATCCGCTTGCATCCGCGGAAATGTTCTTTTGGTCATGACCCACAGCCCCAAGACCATAGCTGAGGGTAGGAATGTAGACTGTGCAATAAATCGCAAACTTTGCCTTTTGGCTCAGATTCTTTTTTACCATGACTGACCGATACATCACTGCAGATGCAGTCCAGCTGTGAATTTCCTGTTCCATTCCTCCCTCACTCGTGAAGAAGACCCTAAGATATTCCTCCGGCACTTTACCCATTTCTGTCTGAGGACCGTTGTCTCTGATTTGGAGGTGTTGATTCACAGCCCAACTGCTTCAAACTCAACTGTGATCCAATCCAGTGAGAGTTGAAAATCGCAGCTTGATGAAGCCAACACAACCACATTGTATGCCAAAAACAGAGAGGTAGTACCGAAGTCACCAAACCAGACCCTCTGAACACCTCGATTGTGCCGACAGATTCTGTCGATAAAGGTTGTGAACATAATCAGTGACAAAGGGCAGCTTTAGTGGACTCAAACCATCGCTGGAAATGAGTCTGACTTCGTGCCAAACTCCACAGGGACTGCACAGCCTGTATTGGTGGACCCCGTACTCCTGGAGAATCCTCGACAGGAATTCCCAAAGGAATTGTCGAATGACTTCTCCGAGTCCAAACGTAAAATATAGACTGGTTGGGCTAATTTGCATGCACCCTTGAAGACCCTGCTGAGTGTGTGGAGCTGGTCCACTGTTTCATAGCCAGGAAAAAAAAAAAAACACTACTCCTCCTGAATCTGAGATTCAACTTCCCGACAGACGCGCCTCTCCGGAGCCTCTGAGTAGACCTTCCCAGGGAGACAAAAGAGTGAGTTTGTCCCGGATGCGTCCCCATATAACTGCCACTTCCCCAAGCCATCATCATACGTTTTTGTAACACATTTAAACATTGAATATGTTTTTGGAGGACACAAATTTAATAACCCCTCATGCATTTCAATCTGTCAACCCTTTGTGGAAAAAGCTTCTGTTTGTGTACTTTTGAGATTAGTGTTGTAGAGGCGACTTCAGTTGAAATCTTTCATGACATCTAATGGCATCTCTAAGCAAACTAAACAGACAGGTTTGCATTTCAATTTGGTGATCATATAATCTGCTTCCTATTTTACCTCAAGGACACCCTTTTCTTGACCAAATGCGGTTGCTGGCAAGAAGCCAGGATCTGCTCTCTTCCACTACTACAGCCTATATTTGGAGGCACTGGTGAGTGATGTCTGCCATCCAGTGAACGTTATTGCATTGTGAAGAACGCTGAATCCAATAGATCAGCAGCAGTAAACATTTTTAGTTTCAAAAATTAATCGAGGTCCACTCCGAGTGTGGGCAGCCCCTAAGCCGCAAGGTGTCCATCTGCTGCTCTAGCACAAGGCCATCAATATAAATCAGTCAAGTCAAAACTGATCATGCCTTCTTGTGCCACATGATGGACTGTATACTGTTGCACTTCTGCACAAATATCCGTTGAGCGCTGTCGATCGATGTACGCAATATGTGCAAATCTTCAAGGTAGGAAGCTGCTTCAGATGAATACAATTGGCATGCACAAGAATTTCCAACAGTGTATACCCATCTCCAAATTGTTTCACTGAGTTTTTTTTTTTTCAAACCTTCCTGGCCATTTTGCTGAACAGATGGAAAATGTTACAGCCTGAACCAATAACATTCTCTATCCACCCTCAATCAACATCCCTGAGAAATATGTCACTAAAAATAGTTTTATGGGTGTTTAAAAGAATAAATAGATCCTGCACTCAGAGCAGAGAGGTGTTTGTGAAAGGACAGTATGTTCCGTCAGGATGTTGCTGCTTGACCCAAATGTGTGATGCCATTGAGTAACGCCAGATTACAAAGTGACTGAGGCATGCTTTTCAAGTAATGTATTGGAGTTAGTTTATCAGGGCTGAGGGCCAAATTAATGACACACTTATTTATAGCTTCTTTTGTCAGAATTTGGTTCTGCCATGATCTATCTTATGCCCATTAAGATTAATTCTCCCCCGTTTACATACAGAAACACATGAAATGTGTTCGTAACGATATACAGAAACGTTGACAGGAGTTGGTCAGTTTGCACTTTGTCACAAAGGGCTCTGTCGACAAAGACTGCAAATGGATTAGCTGTGCAACATAGTGATAAAGAGGCAACCTCAAAGAGTTGTGTGGTTATATTAGGACAAACAATGGTGTCAAGTGACAATGCAAAGCAGAACCAAGATAGGGCCGTAATTGTGCAGCGCACTGTGCAGGCTTTACGTGTGTATCGGCTGAGGCGTCTTCACATGAGTACCTGTGAGGAAAGAATCGATGGGATAATAAGAAACATGGCACACTTTTCCATTGCAGGTTCCAGAATGGCCTGCCTCTGCTTTGCCCCAACTTTGCTTGGCCTGGCCTGCCTTCCTTTGTTGTCAGTACCTTAAAAAAGTGTCATGGAAAAGTGACCCTCAGGGCGGAACCGGACTGTATCAGGATTGAAACGATGCGATCGAAATGCAATAGAGTGCAGAGAATTGGACTTGTTTTTGATAGAGCATTTAGCATTTTTTATATATGTACAGAAAATCATAGACCGTAAGTTGTGACTAAATCAGCAAAAAGAAAAGAAAATGGAAATTATTATGAATTTGACATTTATTTTTGTCCTTCTTCGTTTTGCATCACAGTATTTTGTCATTTGAAGCTAAAATATTAGAAACACTGAACACTTTATTTCAAAATGCACGCGCTTCGAGCTCTATTAGTTCACCACTAGATGGCGCTAAATTCTTCACACTATAACTTAATAATGCACAATGTATCAAATTTCCCCAGTGTGGGACAAATAACGGTTATCTTATCTTATCTTAAAGGGGGGGGCGGTGTCATCGTATGATTCTGTCCGGAGTGAGATAAACAGAAGTGCGGGGAATTAGTGCTGGGTGATGTGAATGAAAAGTATATTGCAATAAAGTGTTTCATGTTTGTGTGTTTATTTATTTATTGAACATATAAAACACAATACAACAACAAATTGACAAAAGTGAAGGCAAGCAAAAATTGTAAAAAGGAAAAGAAAAAAACAGTCGTCATCACAATTCTATGTTCAAAGGAGTAGGAAGAAGTAAGAAACTTAACTAGTCCTACCCCTTGTTATGTAGCAACATATGAGTTGATCCTTGATGTCACTTGATATTGATAATTATTTCTTTTCGTACCTACTGGTAATCAAAATAAGAGCAAGTATTAAATGGGTTAAAGATTAACTACAAGAAAACAGAGATTTTCAAGGAAGAAACACACATTGTAGTCTAGTGTTTTATTTATATACATACACACACACACCCACACAACCCTTGTGAGGATAAGCAGATTAAAAATGGATGGATGGATGGATATATGTGTGTGGGCGGCACGCGGTGTTCAACTGGTTCGTACATCGTCATCACAGTGTTCGATTCCGGGTCCCAGCCTTACTATATGCAGGTTGCATGTTCTCCCCCGTGCCTGCGTGGATTTTCTCCGAGTACTGTGGTTACCTCCCACATTCCAAAAACATCTAAGGCAGGTTAATTGAGCACTCTAAATTGTCCCTAGCTGTGAATGTGAGTGAGAATGGTTGTTTGTCTATGTGTGCCCTGCGAGTGGCTATAGCCAGTTCAGGATGTACCTCACCTACTGCAGGAACGCAGTTGGGATAGGCGCCAGCATGTCCGTGAACCTCGTGAGGTTAAGCAGCTCAGATAACGGATGGATACACATATATATTTTACACTGATGTTGAATTGCACAGCAAAACATATTGTTGATGGTGTGACATGACTTGTGCTCCTTTCTGTTTTCGGAGAAATATGAAATATATTGACTATATTAAGTCAGCGGCGGCCCAGTGGTCGAGTGGTTAGCGCGTCAATCTCTCAGTGCAGAGGTTGTGGGTTCGATCCCAGGTCCGCGGTGGCCTGGTGAGGAGTTTGCATATTCTCCCCATCCCTGCTTGGTTTTCTCTGGGTACTCTGGTTTCCTCCCACATTCCAAAAACACGCATGGCAGGCTGATTGAACACTCCAAATTGTCCCTAGGTGTGAGTGTGAGCGGTGATGGTTGTTCGTCTATGTGTGCCCTGCGATTGGCTGGCAACCAGTTCAGGGTGTTCCCCGCCTACTGCCTGAAGACAGCTGGGATAGGCTCCAGCACCCCCGCGACCCGAGTGAGGATAAAGCGGTTCGGAAAATGAATGGATGGATGGATGGATATTAAAGCCTACTAAGCAAAATATGTAAACAGCGTATAATTGAGACCAAACAAGAAGTCACGATGCGCCACAGCCCACAGGATTACTGATGTAAGTTTGAGAGACACCCTGAGACGAACATGGTGTCATGTCTTGGTTAAATTGCCCATATGTCTGCGTGTCTGTCCATCTGTCTGGCTCGCGTGAAATTAAACTATGTTTCGGGTCACTGTCCAGATTATGTCAAGGCAAAGTGAAGATGTACACACACACACACACGCACGCACACGCACGCGCACACACACACACACACACACACACACACACACACACACACACACACACACACACATATGGACGCTCACACATGCAGCTCTTTGCTGACAGAAGGGCTTGGAGAGTGGCTAATGAGAAAAGGTCCTCATGCATGAGAACTCACATCAGCAGGCCAGATTCTCAGGCACACACACTTGGATACGCACACACAACATTTAAGCCTTTGCTTCCTTGAATTGGTCTTTGTGTTTTTCATTCTGCTGGAGTCTAAGTAATGTTATGATCAAATTAAAACCTTGTTTTATTTGTGATGTTACTAGAGGATTGTCTTTAAATATCTACAGAATATGTTATATTTCATTCTATTTTGTAATATCCATTGACACTATAGAATAGCTTGAATAAATCAGACTGCTTTACAGTGGTTGTGTGGTTGCTCAATTCAATGCAAACTCTTGTTCCAGATTCACATGACCCTGTTGAGAAAAATACTTTTGATAAAAGGTTGTTTAATGTTTCATTGTGTTGCCAATTGTATAATGCATGATATATCACATCTTTTTTAAAAACCAGTATTAAATATTGTACATTTGTGTATAAATGTGTGAATTCGCTCTCTCTCAGGAAGATAACTGCTGTCTGACACTGTAAACGTTGCACTGAAACTCAAGAACACAAATATCCAGCCATCCATTTTCAACACCGCTTATCCTGCGGGATTTGCTGGGACTTCAGGGGAAAGGCGGAATAACCCCTGAACTGGTCGCCAGTTAGGCTACTTATAGTAACGATGGCCACTTATAGAAACGAGCAACCATACACACCCACATTGACACCGTCACTGAGTGGGAACCGATTCCATGCTGCCCGCACACAAGTCATGCGCGTGTACCACTACACCATCTGCGACAAAGATCACAAACATTGGATCTATATTGCAAAAGCAAATGGTTATGTCACAAATTACACAAAGCATACTTTTTTTTTCATCCTCTATCGCTCCTTGCAACTGTCTGCCTGGAAAACATTGTTTTGACTGTATGTCCTTGTCTTCCTGGAAGGGAAAGACTGCATGACATTTAAAAACACAGACAAGGCTGCTGCTGCTGCTGCTGCTGCTGTTAAATGTCATCTTCCTACTCATTGTTCTTTCATTGTTTTTAGCCACTCATGTTGCTCTGACTTATTTTAATTTGTGGTGTATTATATTCATGATCCTAACCCTTTATGTGACCCGAGCACATAACATCGATGACTAAATCTGTACTTTTAATATCGTACTAATACTGCATACACTTGTTTTCATCCTATCAAATGTGGTGCATTAGATTTACAGTATGTTTCCACTGACTAATTTGTTGGCTTGTCTGTGTTTAGGATCATCCACGAGGACGGTTTCTCTGGTGATGATGTAAAGCAGTACAAGCCTGTTGTTTACAGCAACACCATCCAATCTCTGGCTGCCATTGTCCGTGCCATGGATACACTAGGCCTTGAGTATGGAGACAAAGAGCGGAAGGTGAGTCCTTGTTCTTAATATGCACCATGCATCAATATGCAGGATGCTGTATATAATTGTGTGCCCAATCACACAAAAATGAGTGCAAACTTACATCTAATGTTGTACACATTGCCAAGCTGAATGAAGCTAAATGGAGAAATTAATCAGCCTGGATCACCGTAGTCTACTGCAAGGGCCGAGGGACATTTTTGGCAGCGTTACAGTCTTTAAAGCTGCATTGTTCTTTCATCAGGTTACAGTCATTACCTGAAATAGAAAACAGCACAGTCAACATATACACTATGTCATTTGCCGACAAAAGCATGCTCTTTCACAAATCACTATCGTATTCTCAGGACCATATGGCGCACTGTATTAAAAGGTAGCAGAACACTGCGATTAACATTAACGTGCCAGCATGTGTTCTAACCATGTCCCGTGTTATCTGGTTGTGAGGTGCTTCAGGGTCACTGTTTTATAAATCTGCTACTTGAAAAGCCATAATTATGAGCGATCTCGGTTTTGGACTGCTCCATACTGAAGAAATGTACAGAGCGTTTTTTTATGCATGAGAACACATTGTTCTGTGAAATATGCCTGCTTACCATAAGGAGAACAAATGTTCTCCTAAGTGACTTTTTATTTGCTTTCTATTGAATTTGATTCAATCATCTCCTCACATGCAGCAGCGTAGCAGACAGAAGGGTACACTCCCAAAGCATTCACCACTCGCCATGGGCTTATAGCTGCCGCATGCTCATCGACTCGTGCAGCTAAAACACTCTTTATCTGTTGCTGATACATTTTCAATGTGACCGATAAATGTGGCTTTTCTATTTTGTCTCCCTCGCTTCTCATCTTTGATTATCAGCTGGAGGAAGTGAAGTATTTGTTGTTAATGCCCTTTTCAGACATTTTATTGCATGAAGCAGAAGAGCCAGATTCTATTATTTGCCTCATGGTATAGGAAAATTCAAACTCATTTTTAGATGTCAATACGTATTGAGATAATCATGTGAGACAACAATGCTGCAAAATGGAACAGCACCATCTAATGTTTCCTGTTTGTGTGATGGAGTGAAAAAGACAAAGGCAAAAAAAAAAAAAAAGCCATTGGAGTGCTGCATTCTGCAAACATGTATATACCTTATTGTAGTTTGGCAACAGACTACCACCCTTGCTTTTTAGCCACAGGTTATATGAAATTATAAATATAATGTACCTTATGACACACACACACACACACACACACACACACACACACACACACACAGTCTGTATGTATTTATACAGCCTACTTATATGAAATTATAAATATAATTTACCTGATGAAACACACACACACACACACACACACACACACACACACACACAGTCTGTACATATTTATACAGGCCTACATACATATTATCTATTATCCTTCATATCAATGCGTATAAGAGATTGTCGAATTAGCATACATTCGTGTTTAACATTCAAACGTTTAACAAGGATGCACTACTGTTTACGAAATCTCGTGGCTATAACTTTGTTAACTTGCTGCACTGGTTTAGTTATAAAAAGTGTATAGCTGTCTAATGATTAAATTAATATTGTGGTTATATTAATAATACAAAGCCTCAAATTCTAAAAGTTGCTAAAAAAAAATAGCAACAAAAAGCCTTTAAATTCACACTTTGAGGTGATGGGTCATGAAAGAAAAGGGTGCCAAGCAACCTTAAAAAGGTATCCTGTTTGGATATTTTTATTTATTGAAAGAAAAGGACAACAATGAAGACAATTTGGATACTCTGTTTTTTTTTTTTTCTTGATGCTTTGACAATGTATAAGATTGTGACACCCAAAATGAATTGATTTGCACTCAGACTCGGTTGCAAACAAAACAAATGTGATCGGGACATCCTTACTGATAACAACAATCAAATGAAAGGTGTCCTGGCTGAAAGAAGACAGAAATAACAACACCATCGTCCATATTAGACCGTGGCTCTACCATCCAAATTATTTTGAAGCAGTTAAAAAGGTGCACCTACTACATACTGTATCATTGCTGTAAAATTATAAAACCAAATCTCATATTTGTCAATCATCATATTTATTTATTTTTGGTATTTGGTGGGGCGCCTTGGTTATTGAGTGACTGATGTTCTTCCCTTTGAATGCTGAATATGCCAATGCCAGCATTATTCATCTCATGAATGCCAAAAACTACTGTGACGCCCCAGCCAAAAGTCCATCACTCCAATTAAATTAGTCCGTGCCTCTTAAGCCGCTAAATTCTAGATCACACAAAGAAAAGCATCAGTTCCGTGACCAAGGGAGCAAAGGATGAAGGTTAATTGGACTTGTAATGTCTACTAACACACAATGCTGAATTACAAAAATGGACTGATTTTAACACCCCAAAATGAAGTTATGAAAAAAAAAAAAACACCAGAACATGAAATAGTCTCTTAATTTGGAATGTGGTAGTGTTTCAGTTTTACTTGGCAAAGCGAGCCATGTCTCCCTCTTGATCATGGGTGTCAAACATACGGCCCGCAGTCCGAAACCGGCCCCCGAGGGGGTTCGATCAGGCCCGCAGGATAAATTAAAAGTGAAAAAATACAAAAGACACGGAATGAATATTTTTAATCAGCTGCAATTCATGGATCATCCGCTAGGGGAACACTGTTTTGATCAGAGTAGAAGACAACATTGTTTTGATCAATGAAGAAGACAACAGCTGTCTCAGTCTGTCACTGAGACAGAACCAATACAGCAGTGAAAGCCAGCTACCTAATTGCTAGCGAAGTAACATTAGCATCAAAGCCGTATTCCGACGGTGACTTTGTTAAACGATGCATGATGAAGGCGGCTGAACTTGTCTGTCCCGAGAAGCGACAAGCTTTTGCCAATATTAGCCTGATGAGGAATACTATACCAGAGAGGATTTCGGACCTATCAGCAGATTTAGACAGCCAATTGAAACAGAGAGTCAAGTCATTTTGTCAAATGTTTTGTAAAAGACATGTTCATTAAATTTGAACATTTTCTGAATGTTCTTGTGCTTCTTTCTACCAAAACAAAGGAAATACATGATATTTTGGTTATTTATAGCAAAGTATGGTATAATTTTAATGGTCCGGCCCACTTGACATCGACCGAGGTCGTATGTGGATCACAACATGAAATGAGTTTGACACCCCTGCTCTGGATGAATACACTGCATGAGGCAATATGAGGCACCATTGTGATCCGAATGCATTTTGGCATGCATTGAATTCAGTATTTATTCCTCCCATGTCTCAATCAGAGGGGGTTTTGTTTAAATAATTCCAGTTCATGTAATGTCTGTTACAAGATGTGTGCAGTTCCAGTATTTTTGTTTACATAATCTATAAATCGCTGAAAGATGTTGATGGTGATGGTTCAACAATTAAAACGTCTATCCTAGGTTTTATGTATTTATTGTTTATTTTGACATAAAGGTTTAATTAAGAAGGCCAATCCCATCTGCAATGTCAACCTCCTCACACATTTTGTTTCTCGCACACACAATTGCACTCTGGTACGTCCCTGAGTCATTGTCTCTAACCTTTACGAAAGGCACCCTAATGTTTCTAATTGCAATGAGATAATTGATACTGAGCAATGGAGACTAAAATAACAGCACACATATTGATTTTGACACAATATATACCGATGTGCGTTTGTGTGTGCTGACGTTTGTATAATACAATGCAGTATTGCAATTCCTGATAGAGGTGAAGGGTAGAACCTGGAGAAAGATATGTTATCTTGCCAATTAGTGCCCGATGTCATGAGCTTGCATTTGTTGGTTTAATTTTGATTGTATTTTAGTTTCATCATGTTCTCCTTGGGTTCTTTTTTTTGTTGTTGTTTGTAATTTTGTCTCATTAGGTTGTTTGTTATAACTTTTTTTGCCAGCCCGAGTCCCTTGTGTCCCTTGTCTCGCAAGTGGCTGTCTACCTCAGCCACTTGTGTCTTGGCCACGTGTTCTTTGGTGTCGCGTCAATTAGTTTGTATTTAGGTACCTGCTTCCTTGCAGCCCTTGGCGGTTCAGTGTCCATGTCCTAGTCATATCTTTTCTGCATGTTGGTGGCTACTTGTCCAGTTAATTCATTTTCATGTTTGTTTTGTTATGTTGAACCTTGCTGTTTTGGATTATAGGAAATTAATTGTTTTTGATCAATCAACATACCTTGTCTTTCTGTTCTCTATAACACCCGCCTCACCTCCCTGCTATCCTGCATTTGGGTCCTCATTCACAACGCAAAAGTGGCATCTCATCTTCACTTTTTCTTTCGCGTTTAGACAACCATTTATCAGAGAAAATACGTATGCATACGGTGACGCAAGAGGGTGTGTCTCTGATCAGCAATCTACTTCAATGATCTGTGCCACGCAGACCAAAATGATGGCTACTAGGAAATAAATCAATCAATCGTAGATGAACAGAGTCTGTAAAATCTTTGGAAGGACTCCTGTTGGGTTATTAAAGCAGCCAGAGAAGTTTGAAGGGCCGGCGGATGGATATAGACAGACATGTTGTTGACTTACCTGTTGAATGGCACATGTATACTGTATATGTAAACGCATACGTGAGCAGATTTGAGTGGAATTTTGAATTTTAGGCCATGTATGTTGGAATGTAATGGCCAAGTGTATTCAACTTTTCCACCCTGGAGGGTCGTTTCAATTCAAATTTTTACATATTCTAACCCCCCCGAAACACCGTCACCATCTAAACGAAAGGCACTTCCAATGCGTCCTCATATAAATGGGCCCTAAATGAATATGGTCAGTGAGGCAATATAAATACTGTATTTAGTGTTGAATGTGAGGTCTTGCTGCTGCTATAAACTCATAAACTTCCCAAGAAAACCTCACTATCATTGGTATGGACCAGGGAAATGAGAACCAAGTGGGACAATATCATGACCAACTAAACTTCAAGGTTAAGGCACAATGTTAGAACATATTAAAAAAATTGAAAGAATTTGACACTGCTTAAATCCACCTTCTCAGAACCAAGTAAGCACTGTATCTATGCACGATATATATGTATACAGTATACGGTGTACACACACACACACACACACACACACACACAATATATATATATATATATATAGTTTATTTATATATATATCAAAGACAATTTAGGAGGGAGTTTAACAAAGAACCACCAACACGAGTTACCATCACTCGAATTAGAGATAAGTTTGAAGCTGATGGAACTGTTTAGGATGTCCATAAGAAGCGTTCCGGAAGACCACGTACATCGACAAGCCCCACAAAAGAAGAAAAATTACTGGAAACGTTTCAACGAAGTCCAAGAAAGTCTTTGCGGCAAGCTAGTCATGAGGTAGCCATGATGTGTGCCATTCCATCGCTTTGCATTGTCAGCAGTGTCTGGAGCAGAACGGGGATCAGTTTGAGAACATGCGATAACAAGACAATAGAATGATATTTGTAAATTATTTTACATGTTGAAAATTATTCGTATTATAATAAACCCAAAATTTACAATTATTTAAGGTATGTATACATTTTTTTGGGACACTCTGTACATGCAGGAGATTGGCTGGCAACCAGTGCAGGGTGTACCTATTGCCCAAGACAGCTCCAGCACGCCCGCGACCCTGAGGATAAGCAGATTAGAAAATGGATGGATGGATATATGCAGAGCTGCGAACCTACAGAACTTCACTTACATGACCCAATTTCCACACGTTGATACATTTTGTCAAGAACATTACCGTGTGACCATTATTGCAGCATGTACAGTAATAGGATAAATGTAGCTGTGTATCATTATTTTTTCTCTGCTGGCACTTATTAATTTCCCTCCTATTTTGCTTTTCAAAGTTGGTCACTCTCCACCGTAACTTGATTCCAGACAGCCCTGCGTAACAAGCGTACTGTGTCGTCCAATCACTTATTTCGGTTTCACATCTGCATAGCTATCGTGATAGGTTAGCAATTAGTATTGCCTTCGTTTTATGATCACGATACTCATTGGAAATATATCTTATCAATTGTAGGCGATGATTAGTAACTTGTGACTTGGGCTGTGTTGACACCGGACGCAAAATGAATTTGTGGCTCCGCATCATCTTTAGCCAAGTTAGCTAACCAGCCGTACCTCGCAGGGAGCTGCGGCAGCGCAACACAGCAATCACTTAGCATTTCCTGATAGGAAATTTGGAAAGCAACAAAGTTGGACGACTGTGCAACGCGTACACACAGAGATTTGTTTTTTATATCAATGTAGTGTTAATTTATTTACGAAATGTTTACTGGCCATTGTCTTGGTGGCCCAACACAATACCATACCTGTGACAATGTTGGGTTTGTTTGCAGTATCCGAAACAACCAGCATTTCGACCTTAACATTTGGCAGCTCTGTATTTGGAGAATAGCATCGCACTATTCGAAAGGTCTTGGTAAAATGAAGAATGAAGACACCAACCCCTGATTGAGTCATTAACTCATTCACTCCCAAAGACGTTTTTAAACGTCTTTTCAGACTTGGTCCAGAATTGGCTGGTACTGAATGAGTTAATTGATTAAGTGTGTCTGGATCAATCTCAATAATATAGATAGGTTGATAGATTATCCTCAATTATGGAGATGCATTTTCATTTCAGCCTGTACTAACCTCTTCTGATAACACCCCAAATCCGATCCCTGGCCTTGGCTAGTTGCTGTGGCAACCCGATGTTTTGCCTTGCTCGCAACACATTTCGCAAGCCTGTGTCCAAGGGCAGTGTGAGACACACACGCGGCCCTCACACATCACACCTCACACACACTCACACCATGATAGCATGCTTGAAATAGTCTGCGTCGTTGCTGTAATCTAAAGTCGTTTCACGGATGTGAAACCGTGTTCTTCAATTTTGTTTGTTTTGATCAGTTTACTTTGTGTGATAATCACACTAATGAATGCCTGATTGCAGTGCACCTCGCAGAACTATAATTTTCGTTACAAATTTGACAAGCAAATTATTTTTAAAAGCAAAACAATGGAATAAAAAAACATGGGGATTTCGTCATTACATTTCAGACACAACGCAAATGCAATCTTAGCCCAACTGAAGAAGCTTGGGAAAGGACGCAGCTGCACGTACATGCATGCAGAATATGACACCACAAAAACACTTTGTGTCTCTGTGGACTTTTGAAGGGAGGAATGGCATTAAGGAGAAAGGGAGGCAGAATGAAGAGGTGCATGGAAAGGATTGGCAATGATTGAAAAAAAAGACGGGGAGAGCTTGCGGGCAGGTGGATTCTCGGTTTCCTCATGGGGTAGTTTGTGTGCGCCTTCCTGTGTTGCAGTTGCCCACTGTGAGTATATGAACAATACCCCTGTGAGTACCATTTTCCCTCTGCTCATTATACAACTCAGGATATCAAACTCAAGGCCCAGGGGCCAGATCTGGCTTGCTACATCTTTTTATATGGTCCACGAAAGCAAATCAAACGTCAACTTCCACGATGCTTGCTAAAATCTGGACCAAAATGTCAAATTCTTATATATAACAAATAAGAGATATTGAAAGCATTTTCTTCTTACCAAAACCCTCATTACAGTAACTTAAACCATTATTCTTGAGTTCCTCATATGGTTTCACAGTCATAATGGCCCTCCAAGGGAAACGGTAACTACAGTGTGGCTCGTGACAAAAATGAGTTTGACAGCTCTGTTTTAGAATGAAGCAACCTGCGCATGGAAACACACCTTTCTGGTTTAAAGTTTAGGTAACTAACAGGCTTCCCCCACTGTTTGTGTTCATAAAATATAGATTCAAAATATACAAGTGGTGAGTTGCTTTGACAGTGAAGAAGAAGGATTTGGTCGATTTATTGTGATTAGACGTGAGGCAAACAAAAAGGCCAGGAGCCAAGAAGCAGAGGTAGAAAATTAATACACTGAAAAACAAAGTAGCAACTGAAAATCCCCTTCTTCAGGGACATACTCGTGACAAGAAGATAAACTAGATCACCAGGCGAGTCTTGAGGCTGGACCGCGTGGCAGGGGGAAAAGCAGCAACATGGCAAGCCACAGTGTGAACATCAAGGCTCTTCCAGCACAAATCAATGTGAGAAGCTGGTTCAATAGGCTGCCACCTATTCAAGCTAATGTGGTACAGGTGAGGGGTTGAGGCATGCTGGAGCCTATCTCAGCCGTCTTCGGGCAGTGGGCGGGGGACACCCTGAACCCGTTGCCAGCCAATCGCAGGGCACACAGAGACGAACAACCATCCGCGCTCACAATTACACCTAGGGACAATTTAGAGGGCTCTATTAACCTGCCACGCATGTTTTTGGAATGTGGGAGGAAACCGGAGTACCCAGAGAAAACCCACACGGCATGGGGAGGGCATGCAAACTCCTCACCAGGCCACCGCAAAACAGAACCATGACATTTTTATATCATTTGAAAGACTGACCGCTAGTTTTGATATGTGGAATACTGTATATGTTTAGTTTCTAACTATTTACTGTGTGTTTATGGACTTGAGGTGAGTAAAACAGTGGGGTCTTGGTAGCAGAGATACATGTTGCTGCTGTTTAAGCAGCTCCTGCTGACTCAATTTCGCCCAGCAACTGTAGCTCTCCAGTCATGATTTTAAGCCCAGTTCAGTAACAGTGTGGTTTCAGTAAGGGCTTCCGCAAAGAAACTGAAAGTTCGAAAACATGACTTGCAGTGGCGAGCCCGTGATGGAAAGTCGAAGAAGGCTTAACACACACTGTAAATGATATACCATCATGGCTACTCATGTGCTTAGTCATTTATTTTACTTTATTTATTTTAATTTCTTCTGGAAGCAGGCCGTCATTTCATTTTTCTAAAAGAATGGGTTTGTGTGCAGAGTTAAAGCACCTCCCAATACAACTGCATCAAAACATGTAGACAAAAACGTTAATCTCCTCCCTCAAAGACTGGTAGTGTAGTGGTTCACAAAGCGGACCATTCTGTTGGCATGTGATCAACTCTGACTCAAATATGCTCTTCATAATTGAGAATTGATCATTTTGATCAGTCCAGACTCCAGGGTATGGCTAAGGCTCCTCCCAGGACCAGCTGAAATTTCTTGTGGACGTACTGCTGTATTTTTCTATTTTGGCTAATAACAAATGAAGTCATTTACTGCAAACGTAAATTCAAACTTACAGTTCTCCTAAAAATGAAATCCTCTGAAGCGTCAGGAGCAGGCACACAGTGGGTGATTGGTTACAATGTCTGCCTCACACTTTATAGTTTCTACTTTCGGGGTTTGAATCTTTGCTGTAGCCCTCATGATGGATTTTTATATGTTCATATATTAACTAAAGTCTCTAAATTGTCCATGTAAATTCGAAATATGTTCTATACACGTATAATCTACACACGTATGCTGACGCTTGTCCGTGCTCTGCAATCGGCTGGCAGTCTTGGGTTCACCCTGCCCAAATTCCGCAGGAATAGGCTTCAGCTCACCCGCAACCCAGTTGAGAATAAGTCATATCGAAAATGGATGGATGGATGTTTTAAGTAGGACAGCACATGCAGTACTGAGCTCTCTTTGATAGCCCCTGCCGTTTTGCTCTCTCTCACCTCCTGTTATTTTCAGCTTCCTCTCTGTCACTTCCCCTTTCCTCCACACTGATCAAAGCATCAATCTCATCATGTCTTACTTCCCCATGTCTTTGCTTCTTTATTCTTCATGGTTCTCAAATTCACTGACTTCACAGTCTGCACCTTCCTATTTATATACTGACTCTGATTTTTCCATAGACATTTGAATCTATTTCTGCCTATGCTTCAAATAAATGTTCTTATTTAAATGACGAAGTTCCATCTGTAAACGCCTTCTTAAAATTAATGTGAAATATTAAAGCAGATTCATGTGTTGAGGGCATGCACAGCGAGACCAGGATCAGTAGCGTTAACCAAAGAAATGCAGCTTCATGAATGTGAGTGAGAATGAACTGTATCCTAGCAACAGAAAGAACTGTGATCTCACACCTGAGATTTACTGATTTTGGTTGGAGTGTGTGTTCGTTAATGTCTCTGTGTTGACCTATACATGTATTATATGCTACATGACAAGCAATAATCAGAGAAGGGGTTTTGTGTTTGAACTTGTGCAAGAGACTAGAATACAGAAAACTGCCAAATACAGTGACGCCATTCGACTGTAGGCTGCTTTTGAAACACTGGATTGGATTGAGTGCTTGTTTCACAGCCCTTCTTTGTTTTTTTTTTTCACAACTGCGGGCATCTCTATTTGGAGCCAGATGCGTTTCTGCTTTCTGCCTTCTTGTTTGTGGATGTGGATATGAATACGCTGGTGTGTTTCTGCCAGGCATGGAAATAAACTGGCAGCAGAGCACACTGGGACCGGTTCCAGTCTCCAGTGACCCGGATAGGATGGATAGTTTAGAAAATGGGTTGAATACCTGACATTATGATGTTCCTGGAATACTTATGCATGACATTTAGACATAGGTTAAAGGTTGTTTTGTATGCCTGCAGCATGGCAGCACGACGACTCATTGGTTTGCCCTGTTTCCTCACAGGAAGAAGGGAAAACCCATCCAGTCTTGGTTCAGGCCTTTCTAGTTTGCTTATTTTCCACCTTTTCTAAGGCAATTAGTGAATAGTGTTTCACCCAGGCAGTTTAGAATCAATTCCCACTTATTGTCCCATTTAGAATTGCACTTCGATTGACTGTCGTGCAGGATGTTGTCTACTTTTTGCCCCAAGTCAGCTCCCGTGACCTTGCACAGGATAAGCAGAATAGAAAATGATTGAATTGATGGCTGCAGTCTGCTGGAAGACTGTCACTCAGTGCATGGCACAATCACATTGTTCTCGGGGTTTGTTCAAGTCCTTTGGCCAGACTGAAATCCTGCAACAATTTCTCGGTACATACAAAGCCCTGGAATTCGGAAAAGCCCTCTGAGCCTTTGAAAGAAAAAAAGCCTCGAACTTCACTCATCCCCATGACTTTGACCATAGCACGTTGTTTTTGTGATCTTCTAAAGCCTTTTAGATTATTACCCTTACAAACCTTTCCTGTATTCATGACAACTGTATTGATTGATACTTTGTACTTGATGCCATTTAGTAATATATATCTTTTAGCTTGATGCTTTTTCAAAAAGAATGACAGCTCTGTATGTGTGTGTGTGTGTGTGTGTGTGTGTGTGTGTGTGTGTGTGTGTGTGTGTGCGTGCGTGCGTGCGTGTGTGTGTGTGTCTGCATGAATAAGCCTGTTCATCATGTCAAAGTGCATAACATCAGAAAGGCTCTGAGGTTATTGGGGAACAAACACCATGAAACCATGCATGACTCCCGCTGCACAGTTTACCCATAAACCCTCTGAAACTTCCCTCAGACACACACACACACACACACACGCACACACACACACACACACACACACACACACACACACACACACACTCACGCACACTCACGCACACAATCACATTCTCGCTTACTTCCCGCACTGTTTACCAGAGTGGTGCTGCCAGTGTCATATGACTGGCACATGGGCCTGCCAAGCCACTGCGCTGAGAATAGGACCATGATGCCTTGCTGTTTTCACCCCCAAGGCCGGTGAACATCAGCGCTGGTGTGCCAAGCACTGCCTTCTAAGAAAAACACCAGGCTTGCACAAATTTAGTCAGGGATTCACAGACTTCCTGGATAAACTGAAAACTTTTTAAGCCTCAGTTATCAACATAAGGCTTGAGTGTCAAGTAAAATTTAAAAAATTTTCAAATGTAAGTTTGAAATGTTTTCAAGCATTGTACAGCGCTTTGAGTTGCATTTTCATGTATGAAAAGTGCTATATAAATAAAGTCTGACCGATTGATTGATTGATAATAAGGAGAATGTGATTTTGTCTGTGATATGATGTTCCCGTTTGCAGTGGTCAGTGGTAAGATATTGCATAGTTGAGGTTTTTCTGTTTGGCCCCTTTCTTTTTCTGCTCTTGTGAGATGTGTTGCTGGTTGTTTTTGCACATTCTTCCTGATGTTCTTTTTTTCGTATGTTGAAAGCCCTCTCTGTTGTTTTATTGCATGTTATGCAAGGTATTTCGTGTATTGCATTACAATTATTGTCCGGATATATTCTGTCTTCGGGGTAGCTGCTATTGTTGTACACCCCAAGCCGGCTTAGCTGGCTACGTGCAGGAACATCAGCTGATAAAAGGACACGTCACAGCGCTCAGCTGACAACTTCTGAAGAAGGCAGCAGTGAACATGGAAACTAGTACCGTATTTTACGGATTATAAATCAGAGGGGGTTGGGGGGGGGGGGGTTCATAGTTTGGCCAGGGGTGTAATTTATACTCTGGAGCGACTCGTGTGAAATTCTTGACACATTATTATCATTTATTTATGATCATTTCACATATCTGAATAACTCTTAATGTGTTACATGAACATACCAGGGGCATTCTCAGTTCGTTGTTTATGCGTCATGCAAAGTTAGCATTTCATACACTTATTTAGCCTGCTGTTCTCTCTTTTATTTTCATTTTAAATTGCCTTTCAAAATGACACGTCTGTTCTAGGTGTTGGATTTCATCAAATAAATTTCCCACAAAAATGCGACTCATACTCCAGTATGACTTTTTTCTTTTTTATGATGCATTTTATGGCTGTTGCGATTTATACTCCGTAGCAAAATACGGTAAATGTAAATACAAACCTTATTGTCTGAAGAAAGGAACAACAAACCGTGGGATTTGAAAAAAAACTTTTTGTCATATTTTATGAAGCAGTCTTAATGACTTCACAGTAGTATATGATAAATATGATTTATGAGAAAAATCAGCCGTCTCTGGCCCCATCTTGTGCCTTTTGTTTGATAGGCAACACATCACTGTGCCAGAGGAAAAATAACCAAGAGACAGTGAGAGAAATCAAAGGCTTGATTTATGAGGTGTCAATCACTCTTGTGGGCACACCAATCCCGTAATCTCATGCAGACCTGACTTTATCATCACAGAAAGCAGCTTTTTCGTAGCGAACTCTTGCCATAACACTCAGGGGTCAATTTTTGTACACAACGCATCTGCGACAGGCAAAGTGCAAACAGCACTGGATCCTCATTTTCGTGCCAGAGCAAGGCTTGCTCTGTGTGTTTGCCAGTTTGGGAAACGGCTCTCTGCCTGAAATAGTGACACTTTGGTGGCAGAAAATGGACATGTGTGCTGGATTTCATTCATAAATATGTGAACAGTGGGCAAATAGATTCATTGAAAGAATTCTTATTCTTATTCTTTTTTTTTTTTTTCCAACTATGCCATTGGCTGGCACAGCTATGGTAGTGCACACGAAGTATCGGAGGTTGTGGGGAGTCTTCAATTGTCCATTTCTCAGCGCAAATGTTTTGCAACCTTATGTGCCTGCTTCGCCCATGTTGTGACTGCGCCACTAGGAGAATGAGAGGAGGTGCTGTCATTGGCCATGATTGAGGTCTGCTGGCTTTGACCACTCCCTCAACAGCACAGACCTCATTCAGATCTGCTGGTCTGCACTCATCTGTGAAATTATAGGATGTAATCCGTGCAGAGTCAAGCCACGCAGTATTTATTGTCATGAAGGTGAAGTCCTAAATGTTATCGGGTTTGAAGATTTCTTTTTTGAGAGGGCCAAAGGTTTGGTCATCATGAGTGTGCCCACGAGTGTGTGACAAATGACACCTTGAAATTCACGTCTTTTGTCTTAGCTTGGTTGTTTTTCACGCTGTGGTTTCTTTTATACCAAATTTGCAGAGCTGGACGTGTCAGTGAACTGTCATTCGCCACCGAATTAAGTTTGTCACCGTCCGTCGTCATTATTTCAGGCCGGCCCAGTCTGTCGCTCTGTCATCGTTACTTTTAACATCCTTCCTTCATCTCTAAATTACATTACATCATAGTTCTTTGGGGACAATCAGTGTTAAACTGTTGAAAAGGGTAACAGCACACAATTTCATTCATCTAGAAACAGTTTGGACCACTTCACGTCATAAAAAAAAAAAAAATAATAATCTTAGTCTTTATACTTTTACTACTCCCTTCCTGCTTCTCATCCCCAAAATGCCCATCGTCTTTTCTTCGGGTTCATGGCGGTCTGGGGATAGATGAAAATCGCTTCCGTATGCGGTTATTCCGTCATTGTTTCGAAGTTGCCATGAGTCATCACCCCGCTAAAATAGGAGTCGATCAGTGATGGACGGACGGACACTCCGTTGGTACTGACGGATAGGTGTATAAATACCCACCTCAGACAAAGGATGCGGCCAGAGACATCTTTTTTTTCAGAGCTCTTATTTATCCTGTATTACTATTAAGCAATAATGATCGTTTTAATAAATGTGACAAAAAAGTGTCGGTTTTTTTTAACTATGGTAAACTTCCCATTAATTTGGCATCTAAAAAAGCAATGTGTATGCATGGATCAAGTGGTATTTTCTCCGGAGTTGAGTGGAAGTTACCTCGGGGCTGGAGCACTCGGTTGCTGACAGACTTAATGCAGGCTGTAATCTCTTGAGAGAGACACATTTGAAAGTATTTCCCTTGGCTATAATTGTGACAAAATGATAGAGGTGTAAGACAGAGCTCAGGGAGGAGTAGAGATTCATGGGAGATTGAGTCCTCAGGGTCCAGTATATTGCTAATCCTTGCATGTTTTGAGATCTGAAGTCTGTTTAATTCTTTTCTGTACTTTACGTTTATAATTAAGCCAAGGTAGGAAATTTTCGATATATGCAGTGTCAGTGCATCCTTCACTTGGTAAACCAACACAAAACTGACACAGGAGCCGGATTATGCCTTTAACAGAATGGCACTCAATTCAGCACAGACCTCTGCCAACTTCCATCCATCCATCAATTTTCAATCGTGCCTTTGCTTACTGGAGTCGTGGGTGAGCTGGAGCTGATCCCAGCTGACATTTGCTGAAAGGCGGGGTACACCCTAGACCAGTCGCATCTGCCAAATTAACCATCCTAATTTAGACCAGAATCATTTTGCTCAGTGGCGTTCACAGACAGAAACAAATCAATTTGTCTTTCTGTCATACCAAAGCTTCAGACCTGATTACATCCACTCGTCATCTGCCAGCTCAAGTATGTAAGTGTTGCAAATGCTGTGATGCAAATCATAGATGTATTCATTCTGACCTTACCGTATTTGTGTTGTACGTAGTAGCGCAGGAAAATATAGTCATCTTGTTAATTATACCTCTCTTAAAATAGACACTAATGTAATTACACCATACTTATGTGGCTGCTTGGTGGCTTCTGCTATGGTAGAAAATTATGCTTTGAACCTTATTTGGGATGTGGATGTGGCATACATACAGTTGATGACAAAAGTCTTGGGACACGCCCATTAATCCGTTAATTATTCAGTTAGGGGTTGTGCTAAATGCCTTAATTCTTAATTAAAATAAATTCTGTAGCCAACCAATCGTTTGTTGACTCTTCTACAAATTAACAGTTTGGAGAAGGACCCTTTTCTGTTCCAGCATGTCTGTTTACCAGTGTACAGAGCAAGGTCCAGTTGGGTGTGTTTTAGTGTGAACCGTGTACAGGATCAGCGGTGTGGTAAATGACATGTCATGACAGAACATGAGAGCCCTGACCTTAACCTCAACAAACACTGTTCTGATGGTTGTGTACGGGTCCTCCATTGCTCCACGAGTTTTCGCCATATACTGAACACTACGTTCTGTCAACTAAGGCTGAGATTTGTTCATTTCCCTCCCGTAAAAGCGTTAGCCACATGCTCCGCAATACTGTCATAGCAACTGATCCACCCATCACAACTGCACACTAACTCAACTAAACATGAAGACGTAGAGTGGCTTTGTTGTTGCACTCACCAAGTATTAGCCCACTTGCACGACAACTGCACGCACACAGTCTTTAAGCGTCAACCTCAATGCCAGTGCCCAGTACACAGTGAACTCTCATAATCACAGTACAGCGGACAAAAGACAAAGAAGATCAAGTGAAAACTGAGTCACTTGTATATGTGTGTATGGAGGAGTGAGAAGGAGGTAATTGAGGATTTTGACTTGCTGTGTTGAATGGCGCTTTTGAAAAACTGGAGACAGATGCATCTATCTGCCTTGGTCTTTTTGACTTCTGTTCCCCTTTGTATTTTTTTGGAGAGTTCTATTTTTTCCTTCCTAGTGACGTACACATTTCCCTGTGCGCAGTCACATGCGATTTTCAAATAGCAAGAAGGCAACGTATAGGTTTTAATGTTCCTGCTGTGGCCTGTAGATTTAAATTATGAAGAAAGTTTTAATCTATATTTGATGACTAGCGCTTGTTTTGATACCAGGCATTTTACAGAGTACAACGGTAGATGTGTGTTTTTGTGTCTTTGTGCGCATGTCTGCATGTGGGTGTGTGTTGCTGTCGCCCTGTGCACACGAGTGTATGGGTGTGTGTCAGTGTATGTCCCTGTCTGTTTTCTTGAGGGTGTCTTTCAAGATTTTCTTAATAGGAACAGAAAGGTTGCATCGAAATAGAACTTGGATTGTGACTGTGTATTTTTATGCTGGGAGGTCAGCATTGGGAGTGGGTGCCTGTTTTCATAAGGAGCTCTTTTCTTTGGGGAAGAGAAAAATGTGCAATGATAGCTGACTGATTCCAAGCGAATTCATTTGATTCGGCTTTCATCAAACAATGAACAAAAAAATTGACATTAGCGGACAAATTTCCACATTGTTTCCTGCCTGACTAGGAGCCCACTGCCAGTGAGTCACAGAGACCGGATTGCAATGCGCGTTTTCAAAGGCATAAAAACTTGCTGAAGACTTTTGACCTGAGGAGGTCCTGTATGTGCTTTCAAGTCACAAATCGGAAATTGAGCCAAGACATATCTCTCAGTGCCAAAGGCGTTTTCCAGTGCAGGAGGTGTTACCGTAACACATGAAAAAGCCCAAATCTTGAATCTTATTAAATGTATAAAATACAACTCAACACCATTACCTCTACACTCCTTGGGTGATGTCTGCAGATAAGGAGATAACAGATAACCAACATGGTGCCCGTGAGCATCAAGTAGCCCCTATGGATCACGAGTGGCCTGCGTGTCTGTTCTGAAAATGGGTCATCAATGAGAAATGTTGTTGAAGTGATCATTTAAAAATGTAAGCACTTGCAGCGATTATAGAATTAAAGTGTGACATATTGATGATTAATATTGTGATAAATCATGACTGTGATGATTTAATTCACATATATGAATGTTATCAATCATCAATAGTAAAATTAAATCAAACGTAATTTGAAGAGATTTGTTATTAAGTGTGTATTAAACGGGTAGCCCTTTGTGTCAATCATTACGGAAGAAGGAATAGTAGTCTTTGCTGGTGGAAGATAATTGATCTGGGGTGCAATCAGGACAGTTTTGAAGCGCACCTTTGATTTATGTTACATTCATTCAATGTCGTGTTGGTGTTTGCCAGTTCTAAAGGTAAACCATTTGTATAAAAATTAAGATTTCTTTAATAAAGAAAAATGTATTGAGTGAACACGGATCACAGCTTGGTGTGGGACAAATCCCAGAAGGGGGGGCGGGGGGGGGGAATCCTCACCATAAGGCAAAACTCATTTTTCATCATTTCATTGTCATTTTTTTTTTTTTTTTTTGTCGGTAGGAGAATGAAAACCAACTGATTAAAATCTAAAATGTGTTTCATAATGAAAAAAAAAATAATTCAGAGATTTTACTTTCAAGCCATATCAGTAAGTTTTGTTGTAAAGTTACAGAATGGCCACTTTGCAAATAAATCTTGTGTTATGCTTTTGAAGACTATTTTTGCAAAACTCCTCACACAAATACGACAACCTTCCATCAAAGTGGCAAAACATTTTAGCTCCCTTGCAAAAACAAATAAGTCGTGCTTAACTCTTCAAACCTTTGTAAAAATTTTATTTTTATATCAAACAATTAGCACTCGCCATCCTATTAGTAAGTCCACAAAGCACCAACGACACACCCATGGAAAGAATGAAAAACACATCCGGCTTTTGCTTTCTCGGTGCACAAGGTAGGCTGTCAGGTTGAAGTATCCAAAGTTCAAGGATTTTTCTTCAAGGTGTTGACTGTATTTACTGTAAAACATCAAGACAAACACAAAGCAGTGTTTCTTCCATGTCAGAACACACATAAAAAAAAACCAGCAATTTCAAAGAGAGATAAAAATCTCAGTCCACATCATGTCATCTTTCTGGGTTATCCCATGATTGATTACATGGTCCACTATTGTAACTCTGATATGCTCATTCATTCTATGACCTACTCGCCTTGCGCCTTCACCTTCTTGTCATCATTCTTCTCTCCATCCAACTTCTTCACCTCCACATATTCATCCTTGGCCTCCTGTACATTATCTCTCTCCCTGCTCGCTCCATTGTACTTCACACCGAGAGTTTACCTGTGTGTGTGTGCGCGTGTGTGTGTGTGTGTGTGTGTGTGTGTGCGTGCGTGCGTGCGTGCGTGCGTGCGTGCGTGCGTGCGTGCGTGCCTGTATTTATATGTTTGTGTTTGTGGTGTTATTGTGGCATTTAAAAGCCAATCAATGCCCTGCTGACTACCGCTGCTAATTGAAGGTTAGCAGATAACCATCAGCATGACACTCCCTATCTCTATCACTCTTTACCCTGCCCTTCCCTGTTGCCGTCAGTGGTGGATCTACGCTGTATTTGGAGCTGCATCATGACACAGTGTTTACACTCCACTATATGACCACGCACATTTGGACAAGTCTACTTTGTCGACATGTGCTTTTTCAGCATGGTACTTTTGCAACGATGAGTGCATGCCAACAGTCATCTCTGTCTTGAGACACACACACGCGCACACACTTTCTGTATATCACGTGATCAAAACTATCAGCGAGCGATAAAAGCTTGACATTTAAAATTGATCCTCAACTTACTGTTCAATGATTAGCAATTAATTTTATTTGGCAAATTTGGGGAGGAATAAGTCTCCATATTGTTGCAGCTTTCATGTGACGTGTTTGGATGACATTATATTATGTTTACATTTCCTCCGTAATTCCTGAAAAAATGTTATCAAATGCAACATCTCATGCAAACAAGGGAGATACATAACAATTTGCATAATCTGCATAATCTGCAAGTGATTTTGCAGCCAGCAGATGCTGCTAATGACGTGTGCGTGCGTGTGTGTGTGTGTGTGCGTGTGCGTGTGCGTGTGTGTGTGTGTGTGTGTGTGTGTGTGTGTGTATGTGTGTGCGTTATGTGGAATCAGTTATCACAATGGAGTGCAATGTCAGTCTTTTTCAGCATGCACGTGTGTCCTGATTTGTGTGAAAGGAAAAATGAAGCACTGCCGGTGCTTCAGCCTGCTGTTGCTACGGTAACAGGGACACCTGGGAAGAAGGATGCAAGGGGAGGGACACATGCTGGAGAGAAAATAAAGGGCAGATATCGGAAACATAAGAGTGGAGGGCAAAGGAATACCACTGATACAGAAACACAATGCGGAGACTCGTGCACATTTTGGATAATGTTTTTGTGTCCAATTTTGGACATGAATACACAGTATGTTTCCCTCTCTCAACACTTGGGTGGCTTCATTTGTCTTCAATTATTAACTTCATAAAAAGCTGCAGCTCTCTGTTCATAAATAATTGAGGCTCAAATGGAATGTCCCCTGTGAGGGGTGTGCAAGCAGGGTGGTTTTGAGTCAAGAGTGGCTTAAAATATAGTATATTCCCGCTTGGAAAGAATCCTTGTCCAGTTCATCTTTCTTCCATGCTGGCTTTTACACTGATGAGCTCAACTTGACCTATATCTGTCCATTTTATAACAGCGTTATTCAGGTTCTTTTTATATATTAATCTTAATAGTTCAGTGTTCTTCTGTACTTTGTGTCCTTTTGCAGTGTGCATCTCATCTCCGTGTCTGTTTGCAGATGTTTATTTTTAGTTCGATCACATGAAGACACTGACATTTGTTCTGAAGCTTGTGTTCTGTGGTGTTGTTCTATGAGGCTAACGTTTGGGGCGCCCATCGCTAAAGGCTAAATTCGAAGAGGGCAGTACAATGTTCACTGTCTTGGTTGCATTTTTTTTTTCCTCCTTACCGTTTAGTAAATAAAACATGGTGCTTCAGTGGCCCAACAGGAACAGATTAATAGAGGCACACATATACAACTAGAGAGTGACATTTTTTGTTTGTTTGTTTGTTTTTCCCCGGGAATCCTGCGAGATTCCCACAAGATGCAAGTCAACTTTACCTTTATTCACGGGATTGGGATGGTGATAGATAGATAGATAGATAGATAGATAGATAGATAGATAGATAGATAGATAGATAGATAGATATATTGTGGCTTTGATCCAAAAGACTCACAACACACGCACAACAGGATGTTATGATGATACAAGCATGCACTGACAGCCAACTGAACTGAGCAAAGTTTTTGCTTTAACACAGGGAAATGAGCCCAAAATCCAAACTCCTTTGCCATGGTAGTCGGCCATTGGCCTGGGAGGAGAGGGCTGCCTGGTTCGTGGCGGCCATGGACTGCCTCTCCGGCAGCTGTGAAAGCGTGCACATCACTCGGAAGGATCTAGAAAGCTCACACTTAGGCTACGTTCACACTGCATGCATGGCATGATGTCCAATTTATATTTTTTGCTAAGTTCGATATTTTTATGAACCACTTCACATTACAAAAAAAAAATTAAACAAACGTTTCTTCCAATGTTAACAGCATGTGCCTGTGAAACTTGCATCTGCACAATACACTGCCTTGTGGCACAGTGTTTATGGAAGTAAATGTGGTCCCACATGTTCTCTTTTTTTCTATTTGCAACTTCCTAACTGTGTTCGTGCCTCCCACCTGAAATCCTTTTGATGAAATGAGGAAATTGACAGAGGAGGCGAGACGAGGAGGGACAGTTTTTGCAGAAATGAGACGATCTCGCCTTGTTCACTGCAACTAAACAGAACAAGGCACCATTAACTTGGCTCACAAATCAAGGCCTCTGCAGCTCAACTATGACTTTTCCACATACTCTTCTTAATGCTTTATGTTTCAAGCGGGATTCAATTCAAGTCAAATTTTACCACCGTTGTTACTCTTCATAAATGTGCCCGCCGACCCCCACCTCCAACCCCTCGCGCACAGCACATAATTGAAGTGGCTCGTGATTATGTATAAAGTGTTGATTTGTTGCTCATGTATTAGTTGAATGCAAATACCGTGTAGAATCATCAAAACGTTTTTATTTTCTCATGTGGCCGCTTGAGAAAATAGCATTCTAGTTAATACACACCTTAGAAACGGTTGGTTAGGCGTTTTGTACTTGAACTGACTGAATATTTGCTGGTGCCCCAGCATATATTTATCAGATCTAGAGTATCTTCTTCATATCACGAATTGTTTTCTGCTGCTTTCTCCACCAATTGCTTTTGTCACCTGTCTGTTTGTAAAACAATTGTTAATGTTTGTCTCCTTTTGGTGACATGCATGAGTGCGACCTGTCCAGAGTACAAGTCTCAGTTGTATTTGTGGGACTTTTTTTTTTTTTTTTTGAAAATCAGCTACGTGACACATCGGACAAAAAATCGAAAGTGTCATGCTGTTATGAACATAGACTTCGACAAATTTACAAAGTACGGTACAGAAAATGATCCAGTTGAGGAATTTGTCTGAGGTTTTTAAACTTTAGTTTTTGTCACGCTTTCCTCCTTTATCCGTTTTCGGTTTCAGCCAAGAATCTTAAATTCGGTGGATCCCGATGTAGTATTCAGATGTCTTTTCTACCTCTTTACGATTGGCTGGCGACCAATCAAGGAGGTACCCCTGATTCTGGCCCAAAGTTCAGGTGGGATAGGCTCCAGCTCACCTGCGACCCTAATGAAGACGTGCGATAGAAAATGGATGGTTTTGTAGATAATTTCAACCATCCTGGGGCCATCCTCTGAGATCCCAGTCTGCAGGATGATGTCTTCTGATTGATTGTAATTCATCCTCAAATCCCTTTTATGCAAGTGTTGCAAAGTGCTGCTTCTATCGATCAGATGATAAAGAAAAAAGAAAAGCTTGTGTGAGTGTGTGTGTGACAAAGAGAACTGGCATTGACATAACTCGGGCCCCGACATGTCTGGACTTTTAATGGAAATCTTGTTGGAGCCTATTTTTCCCCTTCCCGGGCTCATCTATTTCCTGCTTTCTGTCACTCGTCCTCACCTGCAATCAAGCTTCCAATACAGTGCCCCATTTTACATTGAAGGTTAGCTTGAATTTGATCTGAGTGCATCAACAACCATCAGCATCTTGAGGCAAGTCAAGCGAAACTGAGGTTGTTATCGCAAAATTCATACAGAAGTCAAATCAAAAGTGCTTTACAGAGGGAACAGCTTGAATGTTATCAACCCATCTTATGTCACTGCGTCAAAGATCAGCAGTTGCAGACAAGATATCATTTTGTTTACACCACACCTTTTGCTATTTGTGTCCTTAAACTCATTCAAATGGGCCGAGTAAAACACAGTACTTCTCATTATCTTCCTGTTTGTGCTTCCCCCCGGCATGATGATCCTTGAGAAGAAAGGGTGCAGTTATCTTTTTTTTTCAGTCTTTCGAGTGCCGAATGCTTGTGAACACAACGCACAAATAGGTAACCATTTTAACCCTGTTCACATGGTCTCGAGCATCGGTAAATCAAAAGGAACTCTGGCAACACGTTTTATGATCGCTTGCAAATGCATACGACTAATTTGCAAACACTTGCCACTGCTGGCGAGACAACGGATTTGCAAGGACATTTTGAAATTGCTCAAAACTACTTTGCGACAAGAAAAACTGTTTGCGACAAGCCGTAACGCTTGTGAACATTTTCGCAACCTTTTAGGAATCATGACAAAACCCCCAAATTCGCTACGTTGGCAAGCATTCTCCGCTCAGTGAGATACGGGCTTGAGAATCTGAAATTATACGTTGAGACTGATATCCAAAACGTGTGTAGCTCTGCGTGCATGCGCATAAGAAGTGTGAATAGTCATGTCAAGTTGTGCTCACATTTGGTATACCTTAGATTTGTACTCCAATCAACATTATAGTCACTTTCACAGTAGAATAAGAGACAATGAAAAAAATGGTGCCATTTACAAGGATAATAATGTTCAGTTTTGATTGTGTATTGATTTGACAGTATGTGAATATAGTTTGCAGTCGTGTACAACTGCACTGCAAGACTCTTCTTGAATTGATCGGTGACAGTATTTGAAGATTCTGAACGGTGAAATATGAGGGATGGAATTCACCTCAGCGACAGCACATTGACCTTTTTTCAATGGCATGTATTTTAAAGGGAATGAAGCACTCAGTATTTATGCACCAAATATATCTAAGATACTCAAAGGGTGTGGTATGGAGTCTGTTAACTGGGATTGTTTTTTTTTTTTTTTTAAATCTCAGATTTGCTCAAAAAGGGTTCAAGGCTGACAATAGTTGGTCTGGTTTGTGGGCAGAGAATTGCTATTGTTGAAGGACATCCCAAGTAGACCACACGCTGTGTGGCATATTGTCCCGTTCGCACTCAAAGGGGAAGCCAACCCCCTTTTCGTTACAACAATATGTTCTATGCATCTCCACTATTTTAAACACGGCATTCTGGTTAATGTTGTGCGTGCGGAATATGAATTAAACAACAAAATCCACCATTTTGTATCTATCTCATGGGGCAGCTATTTTGCCAGTTGCTGTTGACATCGCAGTTGCTCAGGGTTCAGATCATGACCAATCACGCCTCACCTGTTTTCTAAATGTGAGCCATGATTGGTTGTTACCTGAGACATGAGCAACTGTGATGTCTTTTTCAGTCAACAGCAATTGGCAAAATGGCCGCCCCCTGAGATGGACAAATACAGATGGATTTTATAGCTTAACTCTTATTCAACTATTGTAATATTAATTAGAATGCCATGTTTTGACTAATGGTGTTGCATAGAACATATTGTAAAGAAAACTTTTGGTTGACTTTCCCTTTAAGTCAATTCCTTATGTGCCTTTCTTTACAAACTTTCAAGAGATGTGGCGATTCTTCCGTCTAGGCTTCTGACACACCCACCTGGATATATGTGTGCATCCACCAAAGAGGCGGGATTCAGTGAAGTCTGCGGGTTGTCCTGATTTCCGGATGGTGGAGTTTTCATAAGACATGATAATTCCATAGAGATCCATATTGTAAATATGGCACACTTTGATTGGGAAATGATCTTATGCCGTGGATGCGGAAGTTATCTTCAGTGACATGTGTGCAGCTAAGGTACAAACTACTTTGAAGGAGCGTGTATTTTTGCATTCATTTTTAATAAATCCAGTGCAAGCAAATGAATCAGAATACCATGTTCAGAACAGAATGCTTGGCTGATGGTGCAAATTGAAAGGTGACCAGGTTGCCAAGCAACCCCCCCCCCAAAAAAAAATCTATAACTAATGACCCAATTTTATGATGACTATTGTTCGTAACCAGCACTTCAAGACCCATCAGCATGTGGAAATGCTCCTCACAGGTGCAGAAAAAAGTGCTCTAGCGCTGATCCTTTTTTTTTTATTTATTTATTTATTTTTTTTATAAACCATTTAATATGATGCACTGTAATGTCAACATTCAGCCATTATTATGATGTAGTAGTGATATTTATTCTGCTGTTGGGCAGTCAGTAAGCGTAGATGGGACACGTGTGCACCATCCACTCCTGCCCCATCCACATGTCAGCACGAATCTGCCGAGTCGGCCGGTGACAGTCATCACTGGCTGTGAGCAGCTATGAAATGACTCAAAACGTGGAATATGTTGTTTGGCCTTTGAGAGGCGCTTAAACTTAATACAGCGTCCGGAATGTGGAGGCCAAAAGATGCTTGAGTCGACGGGAGAATGCGCACGCTGACAGATTTGTCAGAGTACGCCCTGATCTAAAGGTTGCTCCACCCAGAGTGCATACATTTCACGAAGGCACGTAAGTGGCACCCTTATAACCATTGGGGGAATCCACGATGCCAAGAAGGTACGCAGCAGAACGCCTTACGTACTTAAGTCAATGGAAGAATCTGCGCAGCCCAAAAAGGACGCAGCAGCACGTATTTTTTGACTTAAGCACACGGTAGAATACACCCCTCGAAGAGCAGTAAAGATGCACACATTTTTCACTTGTCATTTGTGAGGAATTTCACATTGTAAGAATCAGGTTTCAAGGTAGTTTAGCCTGCTTTAGTTAAATCTGACAAGGACATCTTTTTGACGAGGGTATATTACACAGGTTTTAGAGTTGCAATTTAAAATGATGATAGATTTCACGCCACCCTCTCTCGGCACAAGCAGTTCCCACTCACAAGGTTTGTTACAGTCAATGTGCTGCTGCGTCAAAGTACTGTAGAGGCAATAAACACTGAAGTACCAGGCATTTTTTTTTCTCAAGAGGGTGACACACAACTGTAGGAAACGCTGCAGGACACAGAGTAAGATTTAATGACTGTATACTCTGATGCGTTCTTTGTGAGCCTAGTGCTATATGGGGAATCTTGTATGAGTCCTGTCATGCATACGATAATATGCCTCAGTGCTCCCAGCCCCTTGTGTGTGTGTGTGTGTGTGTGTGTGTGTGTGTGTGTGTGTGTGTGTGTGTGTGTCCATAGCTGCTCTACTTTGCAAGCTGACAGTTCTCAGGGAGGGAAGAGCAGAGCAGCTTGAATAGACGAGGCACAGGCTGAGTGGCTCTGAGACAAAAGGAAGAGTGTGTGCGTTCGCATGTTCCTGAAGCATCGAGTCAGCCAGGCTGTCAGAGTGGAGCTGCTGCTTTCTAGGCCCACTGTAAAGATTTTGCCCAAGGCCACGCAAATACAGAAACATCTTCACACACATTTTTGTCATGGTGGAGTGAATTTCGGAGCCAGACAAGTACTTTTAACGCATTCACCCACATCACCATACCATACCATTACTTGTATTGGCTTTAAGAATAAGAGAAGCATCCAAAAGTCGACTTAGATCAAAACAGCTGTCTTGCTCCTCCTTGCCTCCTCTTTGATCAGTCACTCTGTGCCAGTAATTACCAACCAGCGTTCTGTAGAACACTAGTAAGCCAGTGGACATCATCAGGAATACAGTTGGAAATTATTCCATCTCAATTAATTTGCCAGATTTATGTATTCATTTTTGACCAGTCTATGCCAGCAACATATAGTGGCAAGCAGAAGGAACCAATGCTCTCCCATTCGGTGGCAGATGGTACAATAAGCCTTGTTGAGGGGTTTCAAACGTTTCCTTAGCATGACAGTACAGTATGTTGTAACCTGCTGTCAGCTCAACAGCCGTTATGTTACGTAAAATAGGCAAAGTTTCCAAATAAACAGAGACCAGACCGCCATTATTTCATGATTCATACTATTTGTCATTTTCATTGTGACGTAATGTAAAATGGGTACCACAGTTCAATAAAGGTTGGGACAACACGGATTTATGCAATAACATGATACGCATAATTGAGTCAGTTCTGTAAGAGATGAGCTGATGCAGGATGTCTAAAGCAAATTATGCAAATAACTGCTGAAACCTGCTGTCAGCTCAACAGCCATATGCAGTACGTGGTTATGTTTTGTTTTATTTGTGGAAGGAAAGATCGGGTTTTACTTTCATTTTTCCTAGCTGTGGCTGAAAATGCTGATTTTTTTAGTGAGAGAGTGAGTTGTGTGGGATTTAAGGAATTTTTGCCTCTCTCGTCACATTGTATCCTTAAATTCAGTTTTCCAGAAAAACATGTCACCTGTCTCCGGGTTGGTCTCAAGTTACCACTGCTAACCAGGCTCACCAGCCACTTTTGTAAAACTCTCATGACACGTAATCACTTCTCCAATTGGATATGAAATGAGACAGGATTCTCTGTTTAAGATCAGTTCAACTGTTCCCCTGAACTAATTCCCTGTCTTCACTTTCATAGCATCATTCTATTTTCTCCCTCTCTTTTTTTGTGTCTTTTTCTTTTTTGTCATCTCCATTTTTTATCCCTGCTGCTCCGTATCTCCCCCTCTCCTTCTGTATTGCTCAGCAAACCCGTGGTTTCTGTGACATCAGCATACTTCAGCCACTGCATGGAAGCATGACTCCAACCTTGTGTGCATCGCTTACTAGGAACTCTTTATTGTAAAACCGTGATTTATTAATTGCTAAATACTAAAATCAAATAAAATATTCCATTCCAGGACACATCCAAATAGGGCACCACCGTTACATGTGTTTATGGACCAGAATTGAATCGAGAATCAGACTCCACAAACGTAGACTCGGATGAAGATGTCCAAACAATGTATATTTAGAGAAAAATGGCGCAAAGCCGACAAAATACAAATAAAGGTAAGGAAAATACAAACGGGAATCGATATTCTCAAAAGGGCAAGAGAACCGAACAGACCTGAAGTAGTGGCTTGATTGAGATGCATGACAAGTGTGCAGCTCAAGGGAAACGCCCACTGCTCAGATGAAACTCAAAAGAAAAATAGACAGAACATGACACACATCCTCCAGATGTCATGTCTTGGTGTACAGTCTTTTTTTTTCCCAATACCATGTCAGTGACAGTGGGTGGTGCCCTACTAAATTTTGAAACTAGCAGTCAGAGTTAAGAACTACCCATTTGTAGTCTCAAACATAGGATTTCTTTTTATGCTTGACAAAATAAAGATTTGGAAATGCATGCAGTAATGCTGGCTGAGCTGTGCTTTGTGCTATGTTTGGTTTGAACTTAATAACCTCTCTGCTTTTCCAAATTCAACAAAGCAACATCCTCCCGATGTTTCATGTGGGCTTACATATATTTGGCCGTGTTTGTGCTGTGTGTGTTTCTGAGTGTAGATTCTGCTAAGAAAAGCAGGGTGATAGCTCACTGGCGCTTCTAAGTTTAGACGGTGTATGAGAAGAAAGATACACTGAAATGATGAAGGGCTTCAGGAAATTTGTACAAATAAAGAGGTCAGAAATGGCAAGAAAGAGAGGGAGCACACAATGGAAAACAGCGAAGAAAGAAAAGGTGGAAAATGGAAAGAACAGAAATATGACAAAATCTTACTCTAACAGTTGCTGTTTTTTCGGATGCTCACCCTATGCTCGGCGTCTTGCGCTTCTTCCAGCTGACCTGGTGATAGACTTCTGAATATAAATTATATTTGATTCTACATTTATCCTAACAGTGGACCATGGGACAAAGCTAGGTTACCCAGACAAAAGTCAGTCGTGCTCGTGACCACCACAGACAGACAAAGAAATCATTCCCATAATTTCACCATCCATGCTAAAAGCCATTTTCCCACAAAAATCCACTCACTCAAACTGGCATTATCAGTCAGGTACCACGTTTGTCTTGCATGTCATTCCAAATCTGCAAAAAAGGATTAGGCCTTCTTACGTTGTCGTACACGGCCGTTTCAGGCCTTGTCCAGACTGCAAGCTGCAAGTCTGATTTTTAGCCTATTCAGACTCATTCTGGATGGTTCTTTTGTCACCTCAACAGTCACAAAGCGCATGAGATCCGATTTTTGCAAGACTGATTGAAACACAATCATCAGTTTTGACTGTCTGTGATGTCACTCGACATGACAAAAGACCCGATGTGCCAGAGCAGAACGCGCCGATCGAATTGCGGCGTGGTAAAAAAAATAATAAAATAAAAAAAAATAAAAAAATCAAGCACATTGAAGAAATTGAAAACAGCAGGGCTTGGACGGCTTATCGGTCTGTCCATGAAAGTAATTCGTGTGTTGCCGCTGTCGCAATTGTATGATGTTGAACACTACACCTGCTGGACGATGCCTCCGTTCGGATGATGTTGCTACAATAGCCTGTCAAATGTTTCAGTGATGTGGCCCAGTCTGAACAGGGCCAACTTTTTTTTTTTTTTTTACATTATTATGCATGTTAAAGTTATGACCTGTACATGAGCCAAATAAATGAGTCGAAAGCAACTACTCGCAAATAGGAAATATTACCTGCAACTCTTAGCATTGCAAAAACATGCTTCTCCTTTCTTCATAATGTACATTTCAAATGAGGACAATCAAATTGTTTTTTAACCACACCGTCGTGGTGATGTTTGCTATCATCGAGTATATTTTAACCATCCGCTCATAATGCCACAGAATGTGGAGCTTCACATCCACTGGTTCCTTCCTCTGTGGGTGGGTGTGGTTGCAGGATACCCTGGGAGTGTGCTGATGGAAACCCCAAAGCCTGGACCACACACACACACACACACACACACACACACACACACACACACACACACACACACACACACACACGCACGCACGTACATTCATTTGACACACGTGTCAATGCATCTGCAGGGCAGGCCATAGGAGGGCTGAGGAACAATTAAATATTTAATCTCTTTGAGCATTCCGCAGTTTGTTCCGGAGAAGGAGGGAGTCTGGGAGACCACTAAAGACAAGGGAAGAGTATTTGTGCCTCAGTATCTAGTACTGCTACACAAATACAAACAAACAGTTCAGAACCATGCGGAAATGAACCTAATTTTGCAAACATTGTTTTTATATCATGGGGATCAACGTGTAGATGAAATGATGGCAATGATGATCATGGTGAAGGAGAGGGAGAGTGCTGCAGAATATATGGGAAGGGCACAAGAGAGAGCGAAACACAGACAAGATTGCATTCTTGGGAGATGAGGATGTCACCATGGCAACTGCATCTGAGAGTCACATGATGCGGAGGAGTGAGAGAGTGAGGGAAAAGGATAGTTGCAAGAGTGAAAAAAAGAGGTGGAGTGAGAGGGCGGGGCGTGACAGCAGAGGGCAGAGGAAGGGGATGCATTTGAGAAATTATGAAAAAAAAATTGTAGATTTGTATTTTTTTGCTGGCGATATGATTACAGACAGAAGTCAAAGTGAGATGACAAAAGAGGCAGTTTAATCATGAAGAAAAATGAATGAGATGATTGAAAGAGCAAAGCCTTGCCCAAAAATAGAAAGAAGGGAGGGGGAGGAGATCGGAGGAGCAGACTGTTGGAGGACACCCATCAGGTTTTTTGTTGTTTTGTTTTTTTTTTCTCATCGGTATCTGCTTGATATTGCCGTTACATTACGTACACATGCGAGATAAAATAACCTACAGTAACAAAAAATGAAGTTTTATGTACAGTATGTGTTTTTGAAATCATCCAGAGTGACCATTTTCCAGCTTGACCACGTGCATCGTACTGTCCTTTGTTGGTTTTAGGATTTAGAGTGGTTAACTTCTTTTTGTATTTGTGTGATCCGAATGTTCAAAAGTGTTATACAAATGCTTTTCACGTTGTGCCCTCACCATCCTTTCATCCAAGAAACATTATATAAAAACCAACAGCTGCAATTCACCTGGAAAATTCCCCATAATTCACTGACTGATGCTTTGTTGTTTTTCTCAGTGGCCGATGTTCTTTAAAATTGCAAATCAAAAAAACATTGCTTTGGGACACCGTTCATGGTCAATACTCCAATCTGTGAAGCAGCTTATAATCATATTGTAAAATAATTGCATTGTTTTAAAGCTCTCACAGGCCATATAGAATAATGCGCATGGCATTCAGCCCACTGACCTTCAGTGGGACATGTAAATGTGTGATATATTGGTGGAACATAAACGTGTGAAATGTTTATCCAGAACAAATCATATTCTGTGTCTGCTTGCACTGAAGTGAATCCAAAAACTAAAATACAGTGTAACATGAAATTCCGCTGTGACCCCAGCAGGATGAATCCTACATTTGTCAGACTGTGAGTCTGCTCTTGGATGAAAGAACTACGGTAATCAAGACTGAGGAACGTACTTTTGTATATTTTTGTAAAGATGCTTTCTTAAGATTTATAATGTCAATGTAGATAATTACTGGTACAGCATTGCAAACTAGTGGTTTGCACGTCTGCCACAAAATTCTGAGGTTTATGGTTTGAGTTGGGGCCTTTTTGTGTAGCGTTTACATGTTCTTCTGATTTTCTTCTGTGATTTTTCACCACTCACTGCAGCTTCCGCAAAAATATGCATTTAGGAAAATGATATAGTTATTTTTTTCTGCTTTGCGCTTGGCAAAGTTAGATGCTTTTTGCTCTGCTGCTGCTTCCCCCACCCCCTTACTCCTCTACTTGTGACTCGGTCGAATGTGCTGTCTTCTGTCTTGATGTTGCCTCCGGTCGTATTTTTTCTTTTAAAAAACAAACCATGGAATTAGTCAACGGGACTCTCAGCACTATGGATAAAACATTTTTCAATGAAAAGAACAGGCGGTGGGAAGTCTTCTTGCCCCTCTGGGACATTTGCTGCTTGGTACATCCTTGGCAGAAGTGGAGTTTGGTTTGCCTGACAATACTGTCCGTAGAGGATGTAGAAGACAGCTACGTTATTGGCCTTCAGATAACAGGTATCCTGCTGTTTGGAGTTGGCAGTTTCCTGATCTATCGCAAAATTTAGCCAGCGGGAGTACCTTCATTGGAAGGAAAGATCTGCCGGCCTTTCTGGATGGTGTGGGACGGGTGACTCAGACTCATGCGTTGACTGAACTCCATCACAAAGTGGATGCGTTTTGGAGCCGCTTTGCAAAATGGAAAAGAATAAGGAGTAGTTGACCCGGCGTGGAATAAATTGATTGATTAATCAAGGATTCGGCTAATTGACACTATGAAGAGCAAGTTGAAAGACTTTCAAAGGTCTTTGAAATTGTGGACAGCCTGTTCCCAAAACAACTGTTATCTGGACTTTCCCTTGGATGGAAAAATACGCTCAGATGCAAGAATTCTGATCAGCCCCCTTACCACTCCTTCCTGAGCCCGAGACTGATAAAGCTTGCCCTTACAGCCATAGGTGCTCAACACGCGTACACAGGCAAACGACAAAAACACATTCCCTCTTATGTCAATGCCTTCATTGGATTCCTACTCGCTCCAGCCCCACGTGTCCCCTTCTTGATTGACAGAGTGCTCCTCTCATCTGAGCTGCTCATCTGACTGGTTGTGACGCGTCCCTTCCCTCCCCCGTCAACCACTTCCATCCTCCCCTTCACTACATGTTAAGTCTCAAGGTTTGTTGTATGTCTTTTGAACATACCTGACATGTTGATTTTTTTTGGGGGGGGGGGGGCAAACCTTTTTAAGTAGACTAGTTGGAGTCTGTCGGTGTTTTTCTCCTCCTCTTCCCTGTTGTTTACTTTTGACACCTAAGATATCGGGGTGCTTTTCAGTGAACCGCCAAGCTTCGCGTTCTGTCTCCCCATGTTGGCCATTGTTTTGTTTTGTTCCTCTGGACGGGTTGTAACTGGGAAAGTAAATTCTTAGTGTGTTTTAAATATTTGGCCAATAAATCAGATTGGGATTATGATTCTGAAACCAGCAGTCGTTTTTCAATCTCAATTTGAAGAACTCCCACCCACATACAAAAATTACGTTTTTTCAGGAACTGAAATAAAAGAAAACAGCATTTTGTTCAAGTACCTAATACTGTATTCCTATCATCGTCTGTTGTACGCTCACGTCAATACAACAGCACCCCGAAATAAACGTACTACTATTGGAAAATGTCATCTTCTCCCTCTGATCATCACCATCACGTATACACACACGATGCACTCACATTCACACTACTGACCCTGTTCAATATGATCTGTTAAGATGGTACCCTTTGTCTGCTTAGTGCTTCTAAGTGTGTCTGTGGCCCTCTGCCCAGCACTTTAAAGTGTACAAATAGAAAACGGACTAGGTTTCACTTTGCACCAAACCTCATTCGCACACTTCCAGATGCACACACGCACTCTCTCTCTATATCAGGCACTGTGTGGCTGTGAAGAGAGTGTTGAGAGCATCAATCACCGGCAGGAAGCTGAAGCTCAGTTTTAACCCACACTGAAAAAAAACTGTTGAAATCAAATCCATTCCAGTGAGATAGTTGCCGAGCAGAAGCAACTATAAGCTTTACGGTATATCGAAGTAGGGCATGCTCATGGTGTCGTGGTGCCTCGGCAGCTGAAAGAGGAGAACGCAGATTTGGTTAAAGGCGGGGAGATTGAGCTTACTCGTGCTCCATTTTGTGCTGACATTCGACCATGTTAGTATCGTTGGAAGAAGTGTACAAATTACACTCCCCTCCAAAAGAATTTGAACTATTTGAAATGGAATGAAAATTATCACCCGTATATAAGATCTGTGCGTGTGTGTGCCTTTCTTAAATTCCTGCATGTATGTCACTTTTTGTTCAATTAAATGGAGTAAATGGAGTACTTGTGTAAAATTTGCGTTTGGTGTTGTGCCGTGAGATTTTTGTAATGTTAAAGTAAGTTACTGGGCTGAAGAATTGAAAAGGGGCAGGTTGGAATTCGGCCCCCAAAAAGAACATGATAAGAAAACGTTTTGTGGACTAATGACAAAGATTGACCTTCAGTAAAGTGATGAAAAGGCTCGTGTGGGTTGTGGGAGGAGAAGCCCAACCATAGAAGCCCATCTGTGGAACAACGTGGAGCAAATACCATGACTTCAGGCCACCTGACTTCTTAGGGAAGATGCTCAATAATCTTGATTTATGTAATAATAAAAGTCAAATTCAATTCAAATTCAATACACGGCATGAAAATGAACTCAAGAGATGCAAAAAAACATTTTGTCTGCCACTATCAAGAAAAATGCCACCAAACTGAAAGGAGAGCTTTTATCATGCAGAAACATAAAGAACTGAAACACACTACCAAAAGAACTAATGGGATGTTCTCCTTCCTGCTCCTTTGCCAACAGCATATCAGTCCCCCACAAAAAGCGACAACATGTTTTCAACCTTCACTTCTAAAGAGGAGTACAGTCGTATGTTTTCCCTCATTGCCACGGTGAAAGCAGATCTTCTACTTTTATTATTAGTGGACCAGCCTGGACCTATTCCAAAATGCGATGGCACATCTTGGATGCCTTTCAACTGAGTTGTGTGCAGTGTCTAACCAAATATAATCAACTGATCAGACAATGTTTGTGTGAAGATTTTATGTTACGATCCAGATGAGTTTTGCTCATGTTTTGCATCTACATTCATTAACTTGGTTTCTTTAGTTTCTGCCCATGTTGCTGTCTTGATTACCTTCCGACTCAAGTTTGGGCAGAAACGCTTTCAACATAAATGGTTGTGCTCTTTATCGGGATTATCTTGAAAGATACAATATCATTTGAAGAGACTGGTAGCACATTATCCTCAGGTGTCCAGTATTTTACTTTCATTTTGATTGTCTGACTGGGACTCAAGAGTGAAAGACACATCACCACAATAATTGTTCCTCACTGTTATTTGGGATGTCGGTTTAGCTTAATTGCTATTGCCCTTACTGCAGAACTAACAATACTTCTGATTGTTTGTTGAACGAGACAACTGTAGAGAGGCTGCAGTAAATGTGAGAGGAACAATGAAGATGATGATGATGATGATGATGATGATGATGATGATGATGATCATAACAGTGATTGTCTATTCAATGTGTAAGTGTGTAAAGTACAAACTGGTGAGTTAGTTCCTCAACACACAGTGCTCATACTTTGGGAGGAAAAAAAGTCACATTTTGCTTATATCTCTCCGGCAATGGAGATCTTCAAACAAAATTGCATGAAAAATAAAAACAAATAGCAGGCTACCTTCCCTCTCACCCAAAGTAAGCTACAATTCTCATAAGCTTACCTGTGATTCTAGAGAGCATATGTGATCTCCAAAACGGATGCATGGCAAATATGTGGCAGAAGTATATCAAAAAGGACTGATGTGTAGGTGCATAAAACAAGAGTATAGGTAACTGAGAGAGAGGTGCAGACTGAAATGGTGATTGAAATGCCGTATATCAAGACCTGTGAGTAATGGGACAAAAGCAGAAAGGTGAAGGGGCTTGCAAAACAAAAAAATGAAAGCACAACGTGATACATGGAGAAGACAAGAAAACAGAGGATGACTTTATGACAGGTGGAGGTGAGTTGGACACTGGGAGTGTTTTTTTTTAAACAAGAGGAAACAAGGAGCTGAGGTCAAGAAGCAGTGGGAATAATGCGATGTAACAGGCTCTTCAGCAGTAATGACAAGGCAAGGCTGTGCTCATTAAATATGAATCTTCAGTTTTTAGTAACCTTTGTCTCACATCAAAGGCATATTTCAACTTTCGAAATTAGAGAGGACACGAGGGGAAAAAAGAGTCAGACGGCTTGTTCGTTTTTGTCGTGACCACGTCAAAGGTTGGCAGCAATTTGACAAAGCCATAGTAAACCTGCTGTAATTATGTAGAGACAACTGATGAAATTCCATTGTGACCAAAGAGGCTATGGGCGGATGAATAGCATAGTTTATGGCACACAGTACACCACATATTGTTGAACTCCCTAAAAGAACTTTGGACCTCACTCATCACTCGGCTATATTTGTCCTCAGATTTTTTATATTTGCTGTCTGGCCTGGTCCGTATTCCCTGGTAATTGCAGGGGTCCACCTTACCTTTAAACAGAACAGAGGGCCTTGGCACTCCCACGTGCACACGAGAGATCCTTAGATTTTCCATGGGACACAATCCAGATTCACTTCATTTCTGTAAAAAATATTTATTAATTACAAATATATCTTTGCTCATCACTCTATTCCAGTTACATACAGGATAGTGACAGGCAAAATGACTAAATCCTCTTCTAACAGATGGCAGAAGTGACAATGAACTGGTGTTTCCAATATGGTCACAACTTCCCCGCATGTACATCAGCTGTGTGTTCAATTCAACAGGCCCATTGCTATTTCAGTATGAATACTTTTCAGTATGCCATACTTTTGTGATATTTTTATTTAGGTTGGCTCATTTCTCCATCTACCCAACTGTTTGCCACCACTTGTCTGTTACGGTCATGGGTAAGCAGATCCAGCCCTGCTGACTAAGTTGGGACGTTGGGCAAGATTGGTTATCAGGGGACATACAGAACTGAATAGACAAACAAGCCTACCATACTCACATTCTCATCACTTGGCAATGTACAACTTTGAAATTCAAGATGCATGTCTTTGGAATGAGAAAATGGTTGCTCCTTTTCTCTACTCGAAATTCACACTCATTCTAATCATCATAGTTGAACTTCTCTGTCAATGATATCGGACAAGGAAGTCTGTTTTTGACCACTTATTACATTTTGATGAAATTGATGTTTATTAATGCTGGAGCACTTTGATCCTTGTGAGACTTTTACATGACATTATTTTCCCCTCTTTTGTCTCCTTTTAGGCGGATGCCAAGATGGTGTGTGATGTAGTTAGCCGTATGGAGGACACAGAGCCTTACTCCAGCGAACTGCTCTCCTCCATGATGCGTCTCTGGTCCGACTCGGGTATCCAGGAATGTTTCAGCCGGGCTCGGGAGTACCAGCTCAACGATTCAGCGCAGTAGTACGTCCGTGTGTGTGTGTGGGGGGGGTCTGTAAACGCAGAAGTGAGCACTGCAGTCCATGACTTGACGCGAGCTAGCAAAGCTAACATGGCTGACGTCACTCGACCATAAATCAGAAGTGAGGCTCGTGTCCTTATTTCCTTCTGTCAGGGTATGCAGAAGCATGACAACTCCTGTTTTAGAAGATAACCGCAGCTCGGAAGGCTAAACTATACGCGGCAAGTGGTTTAGTAGCCCACAAAAGTCGTTGATGCTACAAGATTATTTACTAAGCATCCAAAATGTCAATGGTGAAATCAGATCGCATCGTTTGAGCCTTTGCCTCCTCTGGCAAAAGGTTTGTACTTTTCCTTTCTTGACAGCACAGCTGTCTCCGTTGGCTGTCAGATAACATTATTTTTTAAATGTTATTAGATTTATTGACGTCATTCCGTTCGGATATTTATCGTGCATCCCAAGTTTGCGGTGTGTTTTGGGGTGGCACTTGACGTGCGTTTGCGCAGCACATAGAGGTGTACCGGAGCTCAGAGAACGAGGACATGAACCATTGCTTCAGATCTTTCCTGTGCAGCGCTGTTGATATAGCGCCTCCATAGTGGTCAAACACTGCAACTGCAGTTAAAATACAAAGCTGTCGTAGAGGGACATCAATCCCTCACTCAGCACAGCTGGAGCTTTCCTCTTTCTTGAGCAATATCAATCAGTCTGGCTAAGGACGGCACAAAATTAGCTGGAGGCGGCTGCCACGCAGTTTTGAACGCAGGAAAAATCCTGAAATAGGTTGTAGCTCAGTCTCTATTTTATCTGTCTGCGACTAGTCAGAGGTTGGCACATGACTCTTCTTGAAGTTTTTTTTTTTTTCCCCACTTGGGGCCTGACTTAGGCCTTGTCTCTTCTTTGTCCACCTGCACAACTAGACCAGGCTGCAGTAAGAGTTTTTCAGTGAAGAAAGACAGTAATTCATTGATAATGTAGGTCTTGTTTTTACTCGTCCCTCTTTGGGGCAACGTAGGTTGTCTGAAACCTTGGGTACATCAGAGAGGTCATGTCCATGAGTTCATCCTTTTCAGGCGCACTGTATGCTCGATTGCTATCCCAGTATGTTCGCTTTTATTGCTTTATTAAACTCATTGTCATCTTTCTCAGGCAGCAAAAGACTGGTTTTGAACAATAGGATAACAGTTTTAGTGGAGAAGACAGTGACTCACCTTTCCACTGACATTATATTAGCTAAAGTCGTATAGTAGATTGATTGCCTTATTTACTGATTTACTGGTCTTGCCAAGTAAGCACAACGTGTCGGCTTTTCTTATCAGACCCTAGGACACGGGTTACGGCCTTCTCTTTTGAGGAATCACCCTGTCATTTTGTGGCGTGAGCCCTGTCTGGTTGGGGACTGTTCACTGATGAGAGGACAGGCCAAGCTATGACTGTGCCTCACACAGCTCTCTTCTTTTTTTTCCAGCTGAAAGTAAAAGCAGCAACATCCTTCTTGCAAATTCCAATAACTCATACTATGCAAGAACCATTAACATCATTTTCCGTTTAATTAGAGGTCAGACATCACAATTAGGACATTACTAACATCAAAATACATCCTGGTCTACATGTCAAACATGGGTTCCATTTTCTTCTATACCAACTAACTTTATAAACCCAAATGTCAAACAGGCACAGACACACACTCAAGCATACATACAAAAACAGTGTTTCTCTTGATTATATTATCTTGCTTCCCAGCGTTCAGGGGAAAATCTTCTTTTGCATTATATCCAGAAAGCTGACAGATTTCCTCCTCAAGTACACCTCCGTTGACACCTCAGTCCAGAAAAGCGGCATCCCTGGTGTGTCAGGGAGAACACACAGTATATAGAACACACTGGAGTTATTGCTCATCTGATTTGATCAGGGAGGCGCAGGAGGGAAATGGAGTAGTGCTTTGGCTTGACCTGGCCAGTGCAAATGGCTCCATACTTCACAACCTGGTGGAGACTTCCCTGGACCGACATCATGTTCTCAGAAAGGTCAAGGACCTTATCTTGAATTACTTCAGGAACTTCAAACTCAGAGTCACTTCTGGGAGTATAATGTCAGACTGGCATCAGGTCAAAAGGGGCATTATAACTTTGTGCACCATTTCAATTCGTCTCTTAGCCCTTTATATGAACTTGGTGGCAAAGGCCGCTGAAGTAGAATGCAAAGGCCCAGTTTCCATGGCATCTGGCATTTCACAATACCCCATCAGAGTCTTTATGGATGACCTGACTGTTACCACAACATGAGTGCTTGGTGGGAGATGGATCCTCCAGGGCCTGGAAAATCTCATCTTCTAGGCAAAGATGAGCTTTCAACCAACAAAATCCAGTGCCACGGTGCTGAAGAAGGACAAAGTGGTAGACAGGTTTCATTTGTTTGTCATGCCACAGCAATCCCTTCTATCACTGACAAACCAGTTAAGACCCTAGGCAAGATCTTTTTTTGTCGCCTCAGGAACACAGCAGCTCTCCAAATCACCATAGAGAATCTTAATATGTGGCTGGCGCCGGTAGAAAAGTCTGGTTTATCTGGTAAATGTAAGGCGTCCATCTACCAGCATGGTGTCCTGCTCTGGGTTCTCTGGCCTTTGTTGGTGTATGTCACCTTTGGAAATCCTGAAGCGAAAGATCATTAGCTACTGTCTGGGAAGAACAACAAATTCCCACTCCCTTGACAAGAAGGTCTATCAAAATAGAGAGGGATACAGAATCGGGACTCCAGGGACTCTAAAGTTTAATCGGCAAGCATAGAGGTTCCAACAGGCAGTAAGTGGAAAGCCCTGGAAGACCTCGAGGTGGCAGAGTCCCGACTGACGTACAGGATATTAATGTGCTTGGTGGCATTGGGGCAGGCAGGGTTGGGGCATTTCCTGAGTCTCACTACAAGAAGGGAACAGCAGACTCACAGGATGGTGGCATGGAGCAGTAGGTAGCCTGGATTAGATGAGAAGTGGGCGCTGGACATGAAGGTGTCCTGACATGAGATCGGGCAAGAGGGGCCCAGCGCATCAGGTTCATCATCCAAACAGTATACAGTGTCTTTTTCAGCACAGTTAAGAGCGAGGGAGAATCCCCAGCATGTGTACTATACTCTTGGAGAGGTTAATTCGAGTATATCCCCAGCAGCTGCCAGAAAGCACTGGGCGAGGGCTGCTATCGCTGGCGGCATGACCAGGTGCTGAGGACAGTAGCTGAAGCCATCACCCAGGCAGTAACCAGTCAAAATAATACCAATAAACACCATGGCAAGATGAGCATCACCTTCATGAGGGCAGGAGAGCAGCCACAGCCCAAAATAGCAACCAGTCTGCTCAATCCAGCATCAGACTGGCAGCTAAGAACAGACCTGGGCAAGCAAGTCAAGTTCCCACAACACATCTAATGTACCTCAATGAGGTCAGACATTGTGCTTTCGTCCATCTCTTAAAGGCACCTCATTCTCATTGAACTAATGGTTCCACGGGAGGACCGCATCAGGCAAACGAATGGAAGCGATCCAAAAACCAGAAGCTTGTGGGGCAATGCCAGGGAAGAGGTAGGAGAGTGGAATGCAGAGGATTTGCAGGTCAGTCATTATGCAAAGTTTTTTCATTTGACTAAACTCACCATGACATGGGGACGTGACATCTTACAGTAACAACAAACAATGAACCAACAATGACTGAAAGCAACCAGGGAACTATAAACAAGCAAACTAACGAGACAATGAGGAACACGCGAGCGGCTGAAGGAGCTGACTGGTAGACAAAAGGGACCAGGTTGATGAGCACAGATGGAAAACAAGAGAAGAAAACAAGACAAAAACATGAAGCAAAACTAAATGTATTCAAAATAATTTAAAAGTCCAAATACACATCATGACAACAAACATGCCAAAAAAAAAAAAAAATGAAATCATTAGGGGGCAAACACTTTTTCACCTCACTATTTTGACTTATTGTTGATTTACCAATCGTGTTGTGCAGTTTGTTTCCAAAGCACTGGAGTCGGCCACTCTTTCACTCATGCCTATTAGACGAGGACTAAACAGGTTCCAGGAACGCAGAGAGTTCTTCAACCCCTGAGCGATAAGGTCACCTTTGTGATCATCTGGAAAGTACACTGTTTGGCGGTTAAAGACTTTGGAGAGCCTAGTCGTTGCCGATAAAATGTGACGTCTAGTGCACGTCTGGCTGCATGGTTCAGCTGGACTTCATTCTGGCATTGCAGAATAAAATGACACGCCCTCAAATTTTCTGCTAATTTTCTCACACGCATACCTACCACATACCTACGGTCTTTTCCAATCTATATTTGGTTTCCATTTCTGTAGCGATGTACAAAGCAACCGCTTCAGTCAGTGATCGCTCTCCATCTCGCCCCTTTCTTATCATTCACGCTGCATTGGGTAAATGACTTCTCCACAGTAAGCTGCTTTTAAGCGGGAGTTTGTTGGTTGTCGGAGTCTTCCCTCACAAAGCTTGCCATTTCCCACACTCAGCTGGAGGCCTTTGTTTTAGACGCTGGATTAAGTTTGTTGTGGTGCGCCTTTTGTTGCAATGAGCTTTAACCAAACTTTGCAATGTGCAGTCACCTGTTCCAGATCTGTTACCACACATCCAAGCCAGTTCCAAAGCACAGAGATGATACGTCTGCTTCTTTCATGGGAAGAAACTTATTGCTCTCTGTTGTCCTAGTAATGTTGTGTGGATCCATCACAGATATCCATAGTACGCCGCAGCAACGTGAAGAAAAAATATGTTTTTAAATGATCAGTACCCAAAATAAATACATAAACAAATACTTGAATTAATTGAAGAAATAATAATCATTACTTGATTTTTGAATACAATCTATTACAAATGCAAACTATCCCAAATGACAAGCAAGGGCAGTGTGCACTCAAACACACGCTGCTCATTATTTATAATTTTCTCAATCTGATCATCCACAAGATATCACTGCACACAGTCAATTACCATTACCAGTACCGGGGATGATTTCTGCTGAGTGCCTGCGCGTGGGTGGAGATGGAGACAGCAGGAGAAAAAACAACAAATGAAGCGGGGGAGGGCAAGCCTATCACGTTAAGTGCCATGTTTGTGCATGTAATCCTTGTTCAACTGTGCACCATACATCCTGTGAAATGACATACAGTGACGTGAAGAAAAAATGGACTGAGAATGATGGAGGATTTCTTCTATGGTGCCATGGGCAGAGCACAGTAAACGGAAGATTCCAACCATAATGTGACTGATGCAGCATATAGCGTACTTGCCGTTTTAATTGGATTACTGACAGTTTTGACTGATTATATTAGGGAATGACTTTTGATTTCTGTGGGGAAAAAGCGTGAAAATCATCACAGTGTCAGAAATGTTACTGTATCAGTTGAGAGTAGGGGAAAACATAAAAGACATCAGCCGAGTTCATGAACTGTCTGTGCTCTTTGGCTGAGCTAAAGAGCAGGGTTCTTGTTTTTGTTTGTTTGTTTGTTTGTTTGTTTGTTTATTGAACATAAAACATATACAGTAATAATTTGACAGAAAATAAGGTAAATAAAATAGTAAAGAGGAAAGAGAATGGCAGGAATGGCAGATTATTTGTAGTTGTTATGATTTATTTGTTACAATTTGCAAAGAGAGCCCAATCCCTTGATCTTAACTGTGCAACGGGTACACCACAAAATAATGCCTCATGTCCCAGTGACCCCTTCATTTGCAGGTTAGCCCATACGGAAAAATGACATGTTGACAACAATGTAATAATTGACTATCCCGTTTTAAATGGAGTCAGTGACGGTGTAGTGGTGTACCTCGCTGGCGTTGGTGCAGGCAGCATGGGTCAATACCCACTCAGTCATGGTGCGAGTGTGAATTACTGTCTTTCTCTTCATGTGCCCTGTAATTGAGCAGGGACCAGTCCTTTGCCTAAAGTCAGAGAAATGGGCTGCAGCTCCCCGTGACTGTAAACAGGAGTAGCACTATGGAAAATGATGGATGGACAGTTTCGAGTAGCAGAGAAATACCAATGCCGGTCTCTAAGAGAGGCCTGGTGAGTTCCAGTTCCTGCTGTGGTAAGCTTTCACCCTGCAGCAGCTTCTCTCCATTCGAGATGTCATGCCATCAATCCACAATATGCATCCTTCCATTGGTGACGTTTGAGGGTATTTTTCTTAGATGCTCTTGGAGGCCTCCTGGTGGCCCAAGAAGGTCCAGCAGGCTCTTGTCTGCCAGATCATTGACGTACAAGGAACATGAATAAATGAACAGACCAAACATGTCTCTCGAAAGACAGTCACGGGACAAAATCAATGAACAAGAATCTAGAAGCTATAACAAAGTGTGAGAGCCACATAAAATTGAGAAAAAAAATACACGTAATAGTGGAGAGCACATAAGAAGTGATGCAAAAGATTGGAAGAAATGGAAAAAGCAGTTAAAATACACTTGATATCAAAAGCTGTGTCTGATGTAGTCAATGTCAGGTTCCGGACCAAATTGAATAATATTTTTGGATTCTAGAAATGTAGGCTCAGACAATGTGCGATAACAAAAATATTTATTTCCACAAAAGCGCACAGACGAAGTCCAAACAGAAATTGCTGGTCACAAGGACCCAGAAGAAATAATGCATCAACAAAAACGATTGCAAAAGGCAAGGTACAAAGTAACACCAAAAATATAACAAAAAAAACAAAATGTCACAAAGCCAAAGATCAAGAGCAATCATGAAAAAATGAAAATACTGACAAACTAGAATCAACGACAGGGGTGTCAAACTCATTTCACATTGTGGGCCACATACGGCCTCGGTAGATATCAAGTGGGCCGGACCATTAAAATTATGCCATACTCTGCTATAAATAACCAAAATAATATGTCTTTCCTTTGTTTTGGTCTAAAGAAGCACAAGAACATTAGGAAAATGTTGACATTTAATGAGCATATCTTTTACAAAACATTCCATGAAGCACCTTAGATTTCCTTGGACAAATGTGCAATTTACTTTTTTCATTCACATATATTCATTGCAACTGATCCCACTGATTGTACAAAGGCACAAAACTTTAACAAGTAATTGGTATTGAAAAATATAATCATGCACTTTAAGATTAAACGAGATTTATAAAGAGAAAGGAATTTTTCAACTATTTACACATGTGCATATAAAATCTAAATTTAATCCCTGCCTACACCTTACAAACTAAGGAGAGTGCTATTAAATGTGTAAAGAACAAAGTATTTACATGTTCTTGATAGCGTCTGCTGTGTTAGGTCAGTCTCGATGACGGACTGAGACTGCTGTCTTCTTCTCTGATCAAAACAATGTTGTCTTCTACTCTAATCAAAACAGTGTGTCCTCTAGTGGATACTTCATGAAATTGCACCTTATTAAAATATTCATTCCGTGTCTTTTATGCATTTTTTCACTTTTAATTTATTCTGCAGGCCTGATCGAACCTCCATGGGGGCCGGTTCCGCCCCGCGGGCCGTATGTTTGACACCCCTGATCTATGAGTAATGAGAGCAACTATGGAGAATATCGAGAGGCCTAGAAAACAACACTTGAAGCACGACAGCGATTATAATCAATAGTCCGACAATAGACCTGAAATACTTGGCAAGGCTTGATGGGGAAACGCGGAAACAGGTGCGCCTGCTGGAGTGAAACGCCCTTCCCTCCAGCTGGAACTGAAGCACAATCAAAACAGACAGAACATGACAGTCAAGACGAATAATGCTCACATACAAAAGCCAATGTGAAGTCATTTACAGCATTTGTTTTATCATAGGCAACGTAGCAGTTCCGTGTGGCCAGTTGTCAATTGAAACAACATCCGCACTTGTGCGAGCATGCACACCATTCGTGTGTGCTAAATGTCACATTAAAGATTGATGCCAGCTTCCTGTTGTGTTCTGGCCTGTGGAGTCTCTGTGTGACTCATATCTCACAACAGATAGGTGAACTTCTGTCGTCATGTGCTTTCAACAATGTTTGCAATGACTAAAGGGACCGGGGAATAGGAATAGGTTCTGTTTTAAATTCCCAAAGGTCTGCATAGTCTATATGTGTAATGTATGTGATGTGACACTGTCGAGAGCACAACGTTGTATTCTAAGAGCTCTGCCTGAGGCCTCCTTTCCTTTTCTGAAATGGTCGCATCTTGGCCTATTTACCACAATTGCACGTATGCGTATGTGTGCGTATGGCATCCTTTCTCGATATAGTGCCGATGGTGTGAAGTAGAGATGGAGAGCGCGGTATCTTTTAAAGGTGACGTGTCTTCTTTAACTAACAGTCATCCTTTTACATTTGAATTTGACTCATGAAATGTGTTCGACTCATTATTTACGCCATCAAAACAATTTGAGAACCATATCCATCCTACTTATCCTCCCACCCCTCCAGTGTTCCGTTAATGCATTCATTGTTGTTGAACAGATGATGGTGGGTCACAACCTTGTGCATATAATCTCCCACATCCCAAAGACTCTCAGCGGGTTTAAGGTTTCGATCAATGTGTGGAACTGATTTCTCATGCTTCCTGAACCACTCTTCCACAGAAACAACCAAATGAATTCACCCATCTGACTCAATCCCTTGAGATGACAATGTGAAGTATTGCTACATTTGTAAATAGAATGGCCGTTGCAGTACAGCACAGCACGATGTGGCTATTCTTGCAGGGTTTAATCACAGTTCACTTTTAGCTGATACAGCAATTTATTTTGTGAAGTCGTCAAATGTCTATATATCTATATAACCCTTCATCAGAGATTGATGCAAATCAATAATTTGGTTCTTCTGAAGGGTTTTTTTTGTTTGTTTCATTATTCCACTAGCACACAATATCTGTTTGATAAATGAGAAACTTCTCACTGCATTAGTTACGTTAAAAGGCTTGGCCATGCACAGCATGTAACTTAATTCACCCGCAACAACCTGCATTAGTTTTCAGTGTGAATGACCAAGATCTCTTTTTCTACCAAATAAACGGCAATGATTGTTTGCAAAATAAAATGTTATCTGATTATTCAATAATCAGATAATCTATATAATAATCGATTCTAAAAATATTCGACAGTGACGGTCCTAGTCAGAACATTTTTCAACTCAAGTGTGGAGGATTGTGCTGTGCATCGCCTTTAAAATCTATCGGTTCCTCACTGCTGCTCTTGCAAATTATGTAATTCCTTTGTGCTTATGGTGGAACAACACTTGTCTATAACTCAGTGATCATGTTAATCAGATCTGTGAATGTGCGCCTCTAAGAAGGGATGCACATGACTGACATTTTGTCAAAGTAATAACAGGGCATTGCAATTATTTCTTTCATTTAGATTGTATCTCATATATCTGGATCAGTATGTTGTGTATTGTATGACATACTGGATGTGAGCACAAAACGTGCACTCATGCAAATAAGTATGCTGCAGGTTGTACAGCGTTGGTAAAATTCAGCGTGTGTCGGCAATCAAAATGACAGAATGTTGCTCAGAGACATACATGACTGTCATATCATCGTTAATAATCAGATGAAATTAAAATGGCAAACGAGGCTTTGAGGGGCTCCGGTTTGCTGGCCTCAGTATTGCATCTCTGCTTTTAGCAGATGATGTGGTGCTGTGCTGATCTCCAACTCTCACTGGAGCAGTTTGCATCCGAGTGTGAAGTGGTTGGGATGAAAATCAGCACCTCCAAATCTGAAACAATGTTCCTCAGTCTTAAAAGGGTGGAGTGCCCTCTCCGGCTCGGGGATGAGCTCTTCCCCCAAGTGGAGGAGTTTAAGTATCTTGGGGTCTTGTTCATGAGTGAGGGCATGAGAGAGCGAGAGATCGACAGGCAGTTCGGTGTGGTGCTGCTATGCAGACTTTGCATCAGTCTGTCGTGGTGAAGAAGGAGCTGAGCCAAAAGTTCCTACCCTCGCCTGTAGTCACGTGCTATGGATCGTGACCAAAAGAACAAGATCCCGTATAGAAGCAGCCGAAATGAGTTTTCTCTGTCAGGGGTCACCCTTAGAGATAAAGTGAGAAGCTCAGTCATTCGGGAGGGGCACAGAGTTAAGACACTTCTCCTCCATGTCGAGAGGAGCCAGATGAAGTGGCTTGGGCATCTGATTAGGATGCCTCCTGGGCACCTCGCTGGTGAGGTATTCCGGGCATTTCCGATTCTGGGAACGCCTCGGGATCCCTGGGAAGAGCTGGAAGAAGTGGCTGGGGAGAAGAAGTCTGGCCTTCCTTGCTAAAGCTATTGCCCCCGCGACCTGACCCCGGATAAGCGGTAGAAAATGGATGGAAGGATTAAAGATGATTCAGGTAAAACCATTCTTAATCTGTTTCTCTCCTGATGAGGTACTTTTCACTGCAAATGTTGGAGGCAATTATAAAGGGAGTATCTTGTCAGCGGCATAAAATTAATCAACAAATAAACATTAATTTAGGTATTTTCCGTGCATTTGGTAATAATGTGGAACACAATTTTCCTGGATATTATTATTATTATTATTATTATTATTATTATTATTATTACTGGAATACTGTAAATCACAGATGTCAAACTCAAGGCCCACGAAAGGAAATCATGCGTCAACTTCCATAATCCTTGCTAAAATCTGGACCAAAATTTCAAATTGTCAGATAATGCGAAATAATAAAGTTCAGATTTTGAAATATTTTCTGAAAACATTTTGACAGTAACGTCAACAATAATTGTAACAAACTCTTATCCTTGGCTTTTCATTTCAAAAACAGTAGTCCATCAACGTGTTGTTTATGGGTCAGATACGATGAGACGATGAAGCATTTCTTTGGTTTCACTCTCATCCTGGCCCTCTGAGGGAAGCTGTAAACACAAAGTGACCCGCAACAAAAAAATGAATTTGACTACTCTGCTGTAAATAATGTATCATGTCACCAACACCCCACCCCTGTTGCCTTTCAATATTTTAGCACTAACTTGGTCACTTGTCGTGCTGTGGTTCACGCATCTGACTTTAACGCAGAGTGCCAATACCTGCTCAGTAACCGCATGTATGAATGTGGGCGTGAAAATGCTTATCTGTCTCAATGTCTGCCCTGTGATTGACTGGCTAGCAATCCGGAGTGTAGTCATCCTTCCGCTTAGTCGGCAGTGTTCGGCTTCAGCCCCCGGCTTGGATGGATGGCTCTGACGTGCATCTCCATTAGATGTGCCTCACTCATGCTCGACGATCCCATTAGTTGAGGCGTTCTTAAAACTGCCTCCGTACTCACTAACGGTAATGCAAGCCGTTGAAAACAGCAGATCAGTTTTACGTGTTCGGGAACAGAAATTTCTGAGGATGATGTTGACACCTTGTTCAGATAACTTTTTGACATATACACACACACACACACACACGCACGCACGCACGCACGCGCGCGCGCGCACACACGCACGCACGCACGCAC
>NW_017805498.1:1618529-1646424 GCF_001891065.2 Hippocampus comes | reverse complement strand
CGCGCGCGCACACACACACACACACGCACACACACACACACACACACGAATACATCATAATCACTTCACAGCTATCCATTTCATCTGGTTGCCTGTTGATTGAAATTCCAATGCCATGTGTGACACCTTCGGAGGACATATCACACTGTCCTCCCACGCCGAAGGTCATAATTTAAAATCTGCTTGAGCACTGTGCAGCATCTTGCGCCACAAATAATGTTGGCTGACATGCAAATGCAACTTCAAACAGCACATTTTATCCACACTTGACACACAGTGGCATGCAGTACATACATGTAAATAACTCCTTTTTTTTTTTTGTTTTTTAAGTAATTGTTGACTGAGCTGTTCCAGCCAGCATCATTTATTGTATTGCTTTATCGTGGTGAATAAATTGGGCAGAGCACGATGGAGATGCAAAATTGCTGCCCGATAAAACAATGGCTCTTTGTTTCTAGTTATTTTTATCTTCAAACATGACAAAGAGCAGAATTGAAAAGCATCAGGTATTATTTTTAGTGTCTGTCACGCCACATGTTTTTTTGTCTTGATCCCAAACATTGGATAGTCCTTCATCTTTCCAGCTATTTTAGGAGATAACTAAAACAGTCTGCTGTTAATTACTAATATGAATCAGCAGTGGTTCAAAGTGAAATCACCATCCTGTGTCAAAAGAATATTAGCTTTATGGCTTTCTCCCATAACATCTTATATTATCTTCATGCTTCAGTGCACAATTTCTAACCATTATTCCTGTCCATGTAATCAATCGACCTGAAAGTCAGTGCAAGTGTGAGTGCGTGCATGTCTGTGTGCATGCATAAACCACCATTTCTCCATCTTGTCCTTCCATTCATCGGGAGGTAAGTCAGCATCCGTCTAACGGTGCTGAAACCACACCGTCCTTTATAAATACATTCATAGACTTGTTACACAAGATGGATGGGGATGGCTATATTTCCTTGTCGTCGTCACAACTCTTCAATCTTCCTGCTTAAGTGTATGTCAGCTAGCTGCAGAGCAAAGACAACGTAAACATTTCTGAATTGTTAACTGCAGAGGCAAAGAACTTCACCCGTCTGCAATGACAATTGTGGGAAGAATGGGATGGATTTTATTGAGACCGATGGTATTACATCATTTATATCAGCATATTTTATCAGCATATTATTTCAACACGTGCAATATCTCAAGGTTTGTACGGAATACATGGCAGGATCGATTTATCGACCACTCTTCTCACTTCATGATGGCCGAGTCACTATCTACTTTATAACAGCTGAATAATTGTTGCTAGATGAAACATTAATCACTGCAGTAGTTATCTTATGGTTATACAATAGATGGGTCTTCACACATTGGCCTGGTTAAATCTCATTTTTGTTGTTAATTTTGTTGTACATGCAAAAATAAAGAAATCAATTTCTTGAATAGGGTGGCCCGGTGATCGACTGGATTGATTCCGGCTGCGGCCTTCCTTCGTGGAGTTTGCATGTCCTCCCCGTGCCTGCGTGGGTTTTCTCCGGGTATTGCGGTTTCCTCCCACATTCCAAAAACATGCATGGCAGGTTAATGGAACAATCTAAATTGTCCCATTATGGTTGTTCGTCTCTGTGTGCCCTGCGATTGGCTGGCAACCAGTTCAGTGTGTAGCCCGCCTACTTCCCGAAGACAGCTGGGATAGCCCTCTAGCATGCCCCGTGACCCTTGCGAGAATAAGCAGATCAGAAAATGGATGGATGGATGGATGAATGGATGGATGGATATCTTGAATATTCTTTCGTACGAAGTGGTTGCAACATTTTTATTTGAAAATAAAGAAGAAGAAAATGACACAGAGGCTCATTTCATGATCATTTAACAGATTAATTGTAGCAAAAGCGCAGTAATTCAGACGTTTGATTTCATTCTCTTCTTCTCATGTAATATTTGTTGGTCCCTGAATCTGAGGGTTCCCATAAGTGAAATATTGCCTCGGTGAATATTTCATTTTGCTTGGGAAAACCAATTTTCATTCTTGCGATAACTTCCAAAGTACTGGATCGCTCATTTTATAGTCTTATTTTGATCCACATTAAAGTCAATAAATACCGCCATGGAGAATACTGCTAATTAACAATATGTATCCTCCTTATTTTGCAGCTATCTAGACAGTCTAGATCGTATTGGTGCTGCCGACTACCAGCCAACAGAGCAGGACATTTTGAGGACCCGGGTGAAGACTACGGGCATTGTGGAGACACACTTTACCTTCAAAAACCTCCACTTCAGGTATGAGTACAACTGAATCGCCAAGTGACTCATCGCACACACAAACACAGCAACTTCATGTCATATTTTCTGCACCTATGCTAATACTACCTTTAAATGCCTTTTTGGTATTGTAGTCTATAAAAATGAGTTCAGCATCCAAGATTATGATTGCTCTTCATTTGAAAAGAGATGTGAGTGAATTACAGCCTGGAGCTGTGCCAGTGAAGACGGATGACTTTAGTTTTCGAATTCAATTTGCCGATTTCATGCATGTGTGCCTAAAATCCGGGTGAACAGAGATGTAGACTCAGCAACTGCGCATGTTGCACAATCAAACGAAATGCACACGTTCCTTGCGTTTGGGGAATAAAAATGAGTCTACCTCCGTGAGCCGTCACCTTACCGTGGTAGAGGGGTTTGTGTGTCCCAATGATCTTAGGAGCTAAGTTGTCTGGGGCTTTTTGCCCCTGGCAGGGTCACCCATGGCAAACAGGTCCTCGGTGAGGGACCTGACAAAGCATGGCTCAAAAGCCCCTTATGATGACTGAAATGAATGGATCTCAGTTTCCCTTGCCCAGACGCGGGACACCGGGGCCCCCCTCTGGAGCCAGGCCTGTAGGTGTGGCTCGTTGGCGAGCGCCTGATGGCCGGGCCTACACCCATGGGGCCCGACCAGGCTCAGCCCCGAAGAGGCAACGTGGGTCCCCCTTCTCATGGGCTCACCACCCACGGGAGGGGCCAAAAGGGTCGGGTAAAGGCGGGGACCCTGGCGGTCCAATCCTCGGCTACAGAAGCTAGCTCTAGGGACGTGGAATGTCACCTCTCTTGCAGGGAAAGAGCCCGAGCTGGTGTGCAAGGTAGAGAGGTTCCAACTGGATATAGTCAGACTTGCCTCCACACACAGCCTGGGTTCTGGAACCAGTTTTCTCGAGAGGGGTTGGACTCTCTTCCACCCTGGAGTTTCCCACGGTGAGAGGCGTAGAGCAGGTGTGGGCATACTCATTGCCCCCCGGCTCAGTGCCTGTACCTTGGGGTTCACACCGGTAGACGAGAGAGTTGCCTCCCTCCGCCTTCGGGTGGGGGGGACGGGTCCTGACTGTTGTTTGTGCATATGCACCCAACAGCAGCTCAGTGTACCCACCCTTTTTGGAGTCCTTGGATGGTGTGCTGGAGAATACTCCTGCTGGGGACTCCCTTGTTCTGCTGGGGGACTTCAATGCCGACATGGGTAATGACAGTGAGACTTGGAATGGCGTGATTGGGAGGGGAGTGGTTGAAGTCACCGATGTGATTAAAAAGCTCCTCGGTGGCAAGGCCCCAGGGGTGGATGAGATCCCGGAGTTCCTCAAGGCTCTGGCTGTTGTGGGGCTGTCCTGGTTGACACACCTCTGCAACATTGCATGGTCAGAGTGCCTCTGGATTGGCAGCCCGGGGTGGTGGTCCCTCTTTTTAAAAAGGGGGACCGGAGGGTTTTTTTCGACTACAGAGGGATCACACTCCTCAGCCTCCCTGGTAAGGTCTATTCAGGGGTGCTGGAGAGGAGGGTCCGTCGGGAAGTCGAGCCTCAGATTGAGGGGGAGCAGTGTGGTTTTCGACCCAACCGTGGAACAGTGGACCAGCTCTACACCCTCAGCAGGGTCCTCGAGGGTACATGGGAACCAGTCTACATGTGCTTTGTGAACTTGGAGAAGGCGTTCGACCGTGTCCCTCAGGGAGTTCTGTGGGGGGTGCTTCGGGAGTATGGGGTACCGAACCCCCTGATACAGGCTGTTCGGTCCCTATACCACCATTGTCAGAGTTTGGTTCACATTGCCGGCAGTAAGTCGGAATCGTTTGCAGTGAGGGTTGGACTCCACCTAGGCTGCCCTTTGTCGCTGATTCTGTTCTTAACTTTGTTTGTCTGTCGTGGTAACGAAGGAGCTGAGCCAAAGGGCAAAGTTCTCAATTTACCGGTCGATCTACGTTCCAACCCTCATCTATGGTCATGAGCTAGGGGTCGTGACCAAAAGAACAAGTGGCCAAAATGAGTTTTCTCCGCAGGGTGTCCGGGCTCTCCCTTAGAGATAAGGTGAGAAGCTCGGTCATCCGGGAGGGGCTCAGAGTCGAGCCGCTTCTCCTCCACATCGAGAGGAGCCAGATGAGGTGGCTTGGGCATCTGATTATGATGCCTCCTGAATGCTTCCCTGGTGAGGTGTTCCGACAAGTCCCGCCGGCAGGAGGCCCGGGAACGACCCAGGACACGCTGGAGAGACTATATTACCCAGCTGGCCTGGGAACGCCTCGGAATCCACCGGGAAGCGCGAGAAGAAGTGGCCGGGAAGAGGGAAGTCTGGGCTTCCCTGCTAAAGCTGCTGCCCCCGCGACCCGACCCCAGATAAGCGGTAGAAAATGGATGGATGGATAGAAATGAGTCTCAAATAGTAGCCGAAATTTATTTACATGCAATCAGATCTTTTGCCAACATGAAGATATCAGAATGTTTGAAACATCTCCCAGCATGATGCAATGCAGTTCTGTACCCGTATTGAAGACCATTATGTTTAATCCATACCTCTCTGACAGTGTAAATCAAATTTGAGGATTTAAATCTGGAATTTAATACAACTGTTATATCGGACCTCATTAACCGTTTCATGCACCCTGTAACTTGATTACATGATAAGATGTCCACTGTAGTAAACGCTGTCCCTGAAAGGGCTAAAGGCTACTGTTTCTAATGTTGTGACCACTAACTGTACATCAACATAGCACACATTGCACGAATGTATGTTGTCAGATCCAAATGCTCAGTTATAACCCAAAGTTTTAATATTTAGGCAATAAACTCAAGCCAGTGCTGGACTGAGCGTGTTCTGTTGAGATGCCAAAATCGTTTTGGCTCAGTCGCTATTACGTGGCACTATGGCACTGAACGGCCAGCCTCAGTATTACCGGACTGATCTGGAGCCCATCAGCCTTCCTATCATTTTCTCCATGTAATATATAACCTGGTTGCATTCATTTCCTCTCTTGGAGGACACTCCCAACTGGACTCGAAGCATAAAATAGATGGGAGTGATCCTTCCCAAATTAGACTTCAGATAACATACTGCCTTATACAGCCCACATTCCATTACTGTCTCATGATTCAGAAGCGAGACAGCAATGTGAAATATCTTAAGTGGAACTTGAGTGTTACAATCGATGTTAAATAGCTCAGGAGGAGGTGGCGGAGTGGTTTGAGGGAGAGAATAGCCTAAACTCTCAATTAGGCATCCCCCCATACCACTGGTGTCAAACTCAAGGCCCGGGGGCCAGATGTGGCCCGCCACATCATTTTAAGTGGCCCACAAAAGCAAATCAAAGATGACAACTTCCATGATGCTTGCTAAAATCTGTACCAAAATTTCAAATTTTCATATATAATTAATCAGTGACATATTGTCAGCATTTTCTTGTTACCAAACCCCTCATAATTGAATAACACGTTATTCTTGACTTCTTTATATAGTTTCAGTCATAACGGCCATCCAAGGGAAACGGTAATTATAATGTGGCCCGTGACAAAAATTGGTTTGACACCCCTGCCCTATACGTTATCAGAATTACTTTCCCCGAGATTGTGCACATTAAAGTGGGCATTTCCACTTGACTCTCTGACCACAGAAAATAAACCAGTATCTAAAAAAAGAGGCACCCGCTGCTCCAAATGACATTAAGAATGCTAGCCTAAAGACCATTGTTATAGGTTTCTTCCAAAAGAAGCCCTGCCTCAGTTAATCGCATGTGTAGTTCCGTTGAAAAAGTAAAAGAAAACAAAAACTGATAAAAAAATGTCTTACTTCAAATAGACGTCTCATTTATTCCCCTCAGGAAAAAAATAACAATAAGTAGGGTAGATCCATAGCATCCCCAAGTAGCACACACAGTTAGGGGTGTTGGTTACAAAAAAAATGACTTTCATTCTTCAGCCGCAAGTGCCTGCTGCTGCTTTGTGGGGCAAAACTAGAACATCTCGCTTGTTTTTGTCTGCTTCAACCGAGCTGTTCGGGGACGTGCTTCCATCATATGTGGAAATCATGACATTTAAAAAATTGTTTCAGCTTCCATTTGCACTGCATTATTGGTAGGAACCAAATAAAAAAGGAGGCACAAATGTCAACCTCATGTAGGTACACATTCCATTCGTTTTGTGAAATGGAAGTAACAAACCAATCAAGGGACAGGAGCCAGGTGCATGTTGTGCCTCGTCAATTTCTGGGCACAAATAGACAAGCATTCAAACGCGCATTCACATTGATAGACATTTTTAAGTCTTCAATTAAGTTAACATACAAGCCGCGGTATCTGAAAATAAACAATAAAAACATCCAGTAAAGCCAGAAGTGAGATTCTGAACCAGGCCCTCAGAACATTGAAGAAGACTCATAAAAATCTATTTCAACATGCTACCTCAATTACCTTTAATGCCATATAATAAACATATCTCTCTTTCAATAAAATTGGTATTCAAAAAGATTTTTTGTTCAATACTCCTCTCCAATATTTGATTGAATACATTATATTAAAGCCGAGCTGTCAGACCCATCTGTCATGCAAAGTGACCAATAACTGAGCCTGATGATGTTTCGAAAGCTGCAAACATGGAAATGTTTCCATCCATCCATCAGGCTGTTTGATGTCGGAGGCCAGAGGTCAGAGAGGAAGAAGTGGATCCATTGTTTTGAAGACGTCACTGCCATCATTTTCTGCGTCGCACTCAGTGGATACGACCAGGTGTTGCACGAGGACGAGACCACGGTAAGGACGCACGCTCACCTGAGTGTCTCTCTCACTGTTTAGTGTGAATTACGCTTGATTTACACACTATATGGTTGAAGTGACCAAGTCACATCTTTTTCCCTCACGTGGCTCACATCGGATACTGCATGTGTCATAGCACCATAAGCCCAAAAATGCACCGATACCTTCGGTGCATTTTCAGAGCCAAATCAGACCACAAATACTGGATGTGAGAGGAAAAAACGGACACGAACTGAATATGAAATAGTGCAACTGCAGTCTAATCCAACAGATGGGATCCGTCCTGCCATTAAGAGGACTACATTGAAATGCATCTATCAGTGACCTATACCTAGCACTTACCCAAACAAAAGACCAATTACAGCACAAGCTCAGTGGTTACACAGACCATTAACCAGGGAAAAAAATGGCGACCAGTAGATTGATGCCTTTTATCTGCTATTATCATTATTGTACTTATTAATTGTTATTGTTTATATTATTTGGGAAAAAAAAGGTCAAGACCTGTTTTAACCCCACTATGATATTGTGGGTCAAATTGACCTATTCGGTGCTATACAGGAGACATGGCAAGGAGGAGATGGATTCAAGTTGGTTGACGGTATACTAGCCAATCAGGACACAATGCGGACGCTGAAAAAATACAGAAAGTCAATCCGGACACAAACGTATTGGGTTGTAAGCTGTAATTTTTTTTTTTTTTTTTTTTTTTTTTAAAGAAGCATGCAAAATTGCACTTGGGAAGAAAAAAAAATCTGAGCTTTTGCATGTCCATGAACGGTGAACCACAATATAGCGAGAGACCACCATATTGTGCATTTGTCATTCTCTGGTTTGACAAGGTACTTCTTGCTCCTAAAACGTGACATGTATTTGAATGAAATGGAACTTTTCACACTGCAGTGAAGGTTACTTTCGAAATACCTTCACAAATTTGTTCGACAAAACACTTGAAAGCTGTGCTCTACCTCTGAGGCGCAAAAAGTTGAGCCTTGACTGCATTTACATCATGTTGTCATACTGGAAGGGATTTATCATGTTTTGGTAATGGTATTTAACTACAAAGTACCTGAGGAGCAAGATTATTGTAGCTAAAGAGATCAGGCCAATAAGCAATGGATTATGGCCACCACAATGGATTGCTGTTTCGGAATTACAGACAATTCATGAGTATCTCCATTTTCACCTTAAAAAATTCATATTACAATATTTGAGTCGTTTTTTAAAATACCGGTAATTTGGCAGGCTACTGGGATACTGGTCAGCACGTCTGCCTCACAGTGAGGATCGTAGGATTCAAACACCATGACATCATCTGTCTGTAAAGTTTGTGTGGCTTTTCAGCATCTAATTGTACACTATATACATTACTCACAAAAAGTTTGGCATATATTCAGCTTGCAGGTAAAGTGAGTTAGTTCCTTGTTCGAAACCAGCAACTTGTGCAAAAAGTACTCAAACATTGAATAGTCACGCATGTGGATTCAAGAGTGTAGAGAAAGTCAAAAATAATAAATGTTCTATTACTTTCAAGTTTTGCCTTTGATTCAGCGGCAACCACTCCAGGGTGTACCCTACTTCTCAACCAAAGTCCTGATGGTAAAGCAGGGCTCTAGACGAGCTGTTTAGAACTGGTTGCACCACTGCACCCAATTTTTCTTCTTGGTTGCATCAGCACTAAAGTTAGGTGCATCAGAATTTTCAACCGCATCACATTCACCGCCGAAGCATCACAGGTTTAATCTTATGAAGAGGAAAAAATGTATTTTACACAATATTGACTGATGAACGAACAATCTGATCACCAAAGTTCTTTGTTTTAAGTACGGTACAAGACAGGATTTGGCTTGCAGCGTATTCGCTGCCATGAATGCAATGCTCACAGTCTTAGGAGCTGTCAGTATCGTCAATACACTTACCAGATACTCACCGATACGTCTTCACTTCTCCTTTTTGGCCGCTCTTGGAAGCTAGCTGTGTTGCGTACCTCTCGGTTCCGCAGAGCACAATTATATTGTCGCATATTGTTTTTATTTCACCACGTTGTGTGTGTGTGTGTGTGTGTGTGTGTGTGTGTGTGTGTGTGTGTGTGTGTGTGTGTGTGTGTGTGTGTGTGTCGGTCTTCTTGTCGCATGACATAGAGGTGCAATTGCATGTGTTTACCCATGCAAGTGAGTAGCCAGCCCTGTTGAGTGTTTAATGAAGTAAAAAAAAAACAAACAAAACAAAAAAAGCGCAAGGATATCATGCCAGAGCCAATCAGAGGACGTCCCGCCCTTCACTATCTCTGATTGGCTGAGGCCATGACATGCGTCTCCGTTTGAGCGAGGTTTGAGAGACGAGGAGACTTTTTCCATCCTCGATCGACAGATTGCACGTGGTGCAACCTCAGATTTTTTTCATTTGGACCGTAATGAAATTAGGGTGCCTGGGCACACAAATTGGGTGCGTCTTAGAGCCCTATTTAGACTCCGGTTACCCACAACCCTAATGAAGACAAGCTGTATTTTTTTTTTTTTTTTAATGGATAAATACAGGGACTTACTCTGCCTCAAACAAATTGAGCCCAGATATTGGAGCTATAGAGGCCCCCGGTTCGGCCTGCGACCGACAGTCGAAAATTTGGTTTTCCTTCTGTCTCGTCATTTTTGTGGTATAAACTAGAGTCTCACAATGTTGTTGACCATCAAGGCACTTATTAAATTTGGTATAATCATGGTACCATTGCAGTGCTACGGAATCAAAATGAGACCTAGCTTAAAATAAAAATGTATTGCAGCCTGCAACGCGCATGTCTGATACTGACTTTTTAACAAACTTCTGCCCTGATCAAATAGCATCCATTGACATGAGGGACAGAAGTTTTTTCATTCCCCAACCAACCATGTTTGGACCCGCCACCCACCACCCCCACCCACTGTGTATGCCCCCGCTGTACTCCATTGCCTAATCACAACATTTATGTTTTTGCAATGTTTTGTCAGAATCGTCAATGAAATGTTTTGGATCCCACAAAAAGAGAACAATGCAGGAACATGAAAAAATGTTTTTTTCTCAAAAACGTAGTGTATAAACACACATCTAAGCCTTTAATAGTTCACATTTGAATGCAAAGAACACCAAGAACAACAGATATTATTAAACATCCATTAAACTAGCACAAACATGTCAGGCTTACATTTCACTCTCAATTATAAATTTAAAGTGCAGTAACTCAGAACAGACAAATTAAGCCTAGCTTTCAAATTAAGAACAAAACGAGTAGATGCAGATTTCAAGTAAAAAGGTGATTAGGTCGACAGTACCTTTGAATAATGTGCAGTTGCACTGCGGCCTTTTTTTTAACGACCGAAACATCGCAAAATGCTTGGCTAGCTGGCGAGTTCTGGTCACCGGGTTCAGTGGATGTTTGGCCGCAGAATATGGCTTCTTTGTCTTGGAAGTGCTGCTTAATGTTATTAAAGCAACGCATGAGACGCGAGAGCTTTGAGCTGCCTTCTGGAAGAATAGAAAAGAACAAGTCTGTCCATTCATTTGGAAAAACTCTCTTTTGCGAGTCCGCTTTTAGAACCTTGGAGCAAGTCGCAAATCGCTTCCGGCAAACAGTTTGATTGGTTCATTGTGATCACTTGATCAAACAACAGGTGTACACTGTGATAGCAGCGCATGCGAGGAAAAAAAATGTGTATCATAACCCGTGCTCAGCCATTTGAAGACACCCATGATAAAGGAATAAGGACCTTAAAAAAAAAAAAAGACAATGGTAGACCAGGTCAGCCTGGAATTGGTCGACCGTTTTGGCGTTGTCCCGAATTTCCCAATTGCCAGTCCCCAATCCCCCTTCCCCGTTTGAATAAAATATACACTAACTGATTTTTTACATCAAACAACACGTGAAGTTATGGAAGGCCTTTGTCTTCGTGATGTCATGGCATGCTCATGCCCTAGGACAGGGATCGGCAACCCAAAATGTTGAAAGAGCCATACAGGACAAAAAAAACAAAAAACAAATATGTCTGGAGCCGCGAAAAAAATAAAAGCCTTCTATAAAACTTACAATGAAGGAAACACATGCTGTATGTATGTAGGAGACTGGACTGTTTCAGAATTGTTTATGTTATTCATTCCTTTGTTGTGTGTTCACAAACGCCCCCATAGAATTTATTTAGTGATTTCCTCGCTTGATTTTTTGTTTTGATGCATTATTTTTGCTTTTTCTTAGTGTCAGTGAAGTGATCATGAATTTCCGTTTTTCGGAGGCTGTCTTTGAACGCCTCTCGAGTTGAACGAGAAGAGAGAAGGCACGGAGTCGGACGTAGACGTGTCTGTGTTTGTCGAGACTGTTAAAAGCATAAATAAAGTGTACGTTTTAAAAAACCAACACCACAGCTCTCCTTTTTCGGAGCTGCAACATGTATCTCTATCTATTTGAGCTATATCAGCCGACTATCAAAATCTTTTTCCATTTTCAAACATTTTTTTATAAAGCTCCAGGGAGCCACTAGATGTCGCTAAAGAGCCGCATGCAGCTCTGGAGCCGCGTGTTGCCGACCCCCGCCCTAGGATGTCACTATTTACTTACATACCAAGGATGCAAGTGCTGGTAAATGTAGACATAGATGAGGTGGACGTGCAGACAACATACTGTGGTGTGCTCGAGAAGCTAATGTCATGTGCCTTCAAACAAAGGGGCTAATTTGAATATGATGCATGCTGGTTGATATTTATAGGCTTGACGTGTATCCGCTGAGAATTAGTGCTCTATTTACGCAGATGTCTTCATGCCTCCTTGTGAGTCGGGAGCGCCGCAAAGTCTCCTCTTGTGTGATGGGCTGATGTTGACAATTGCAATCTCTGCAGATGTCAACCACTGTGCTATTTTTTATTGATTATATATTTTTTAACATGACTGCAATCATGTTGGATAGAAGACAATGTGTTTTCGCCATCTGCCACCATCTCCCCACTTGTCACTAACCTTCTCCAACATGAGATCAGGCGCTTACTTCTTGTCTCAAATTGTCCAGTAATGAAAAACAACCGCACAGGGACAGTTTGTTTCAATTCCCAGCAACCTCACCTCAGCAGCTCCGCGTGCGGTGCAGCACCTACAATGCTTTAATTAAGCATGTGGTTACCCATGAGACTGATATATGGCACAGTTTGCTTTAATGAGACAGGGTGCTGATCAAAGAGGTGTAATTATTAAAGAACAAGCACTCGTGTGAATTTATAATGATAGCACGAGGAAAAGAACTGGGATGCTCTGCTTCACTCACATCTTTACCAGACACCTCCATGTGCTGTATTTTGGGAGGAAGAAAGCTATTCCGGGGGTGGCGTAAACACAACACCACGCCACTCGGGGAGAGTCTCAAAGATATTTGAGGTGCAGAGAACAACATATTTCACTTTTGCTTTGCTTCCTTTTTGAAGTACGTGCAAAATAGGATTTCAGTGGTCATAGAAAGAAGTTACTCTTCTCCTTTGGGTGAAGCAGAACATGAAAGGGAAGAAGATGCCTGTTTCACTTCCTCACAGTCTAAAGTTTTGTTGCAAACGTTTATACCTCTCCTGGTGGAGTTGGGTCGTTGAAATGCCAATTGTATTTTTGGTAGAGCATTTTTGGGTGGAATGGGAGGATTTATAAAGGGTCGTAAAAATGCATCCACACTCAAAGGAAAGTGTTTAAAACGAAACACCCATTTATTAAGTTATATGCAGATTTGTAACTTTTGATTGAGCACCTTTTTTCTCATTCAGTGGCAACAACCATGTAAATTGGGGTGAATGGGATATTTTTAACCCTTTCAGGGACAGCGGTTGCGACAGTGGACAGCTGATCATGTTATCCGAATGCAGGGTGCATGAAAGGGTTAAACTTACATTTTAATCAATCTGTCAAATGCTTGGAAAAAAAGATACTCTGTGCACAATAAAATGGCAGGATCTTTTTTTTTTTAAATCTTATTTTTTTATATGTTGAGATCATTTTGGAAAAGAGGCTTAATTTGTTTTCCTCTGTGTTGGATGTATGATGTATATATAGTCTCTCCTTAGACACACCCACACACCCACACACACACACATATATACATACACACAGATGTTCTTCTCTTTATTCCCATCTTGCTGTTGAAGACAAACTCTTCACTTTGACAAGCAGCCGCACACATTCACAGGCATTCTTGCTGTCCTTCGATGTGACAGCTGCTTTAGGGGAACTGTTTTCCTGCCTCTTTTCAGTCTCAGATGTAGAGGTGCCTGTGTACGTCATGTGAGTTTGTGTATGAGGCTGTGTCCCGGGGAAGTGTGTCCCTTGCGTTTTCGCTTCCTGCTTTTGAGCTCCACCTCGCATCATCTTTGGTACCTTCCACTTCACCTGTCACTCTCACCCTCGGCCGTCCTGTCTAAGCAATGAGCATTCAGATGTTCCACAGATGCTCCACCCACCAACAGGTATGAGACCTTTGGAAAAGCGGATATGCTTGGCATGATTTCCGTGCGTTTGTGTGTTTATTGCATGCTCTCTCTTGCACTATATCTACTATCCTTGACAGTCCGCATTTAGGTTTACTAGGCGTGTGTGTGTGTGTGTGTGTGTGTGTGTGTGTGTGTGTGTGTGTGTGTGTGCGTGTGTGCGTGTGTGTGTGTGTGCGTGTGCGTGCGTGTGTGCGTGCGTGCATGTATATATATATATGTATATATATATATGTAAGGTATATATGCATGTATGTATGTGTATTTATATAAAAGGAGTTTTCGTTATTATAGGCCCATATTTTCATGCATGTGTTCCTCTTGCTAATCTAACAGTGTCTCGAATTTGGAACTTTGCAGTATTATTATTCCAGCATGTATTTAAATACTCGTTGGGTGTTTTCATTGCACTCATTTTCAAACGGGTTTCCATTACAGAAAAAACACACAGTTTGCCACAAGTGGTGTGATCCTTGGCATCATACAATTAGACTGGTTCGTGACTGAAGGATAAAACGCTAACAATGCATGGCTTTGATTGTCACACGTTAATTATATAATCACGTAATTCACTTTACACTGTTTTCCTGATGTTTTTTGTTTTGTTTTTTGTTGTTGTTGTTGCTGTTGAGTTTTTTTGGTTTGTTTGTTTTTTGCATGCACAGATTTCCATTTGCTGGATGACTCTTTGGGTTACATGTCTGACTCTATGAGTCATGCATAAAACAACCTGTAAAAAATGTTTAATGTCTCCTGCAGAATCGCATGCACGAGTCTCTGAAGATGTTTGATTCCATCAGTAACAGCAAGTGGTTTGAAGAGACCTCCATCATTCTCTTCCTGAACAAAAAGGACATTTTTGAAAACAAAATCAGCAAGTCGCCATTGTCCATCTGCTTCCCTGAATACACTGGTATGTCCACAAAAATATATAATTCTATAATTCCCTTCACGTCACTTTAGTCTGTTTCTCACTTTGAATGAGACACTAGAATTACAATGTTTTTTCACTTTTATTAATTCCTGAATCTGTTCAATTAAAACTGCGGGAGTGACGCCATTAAATTAGGATCTACAGTACTGCTTTGAGACACAACACTGACTCATTCATTTCAACACATATGGTTTGATTTTAACTGCAATTACATAAACACTTAAAACACCAAAGTAATTTGGATGCAGAAACAGCCGTGACGTGGAAGTTGCCAATAAAAGTTTTGAGCTATGAAAATACAGTTACCTACAGAGAGCAGGGCTGGATGCAGCTGACTCGAAAGTGATCTGACGCTTGCACTCATTGTAACTGAGTAATCCACGTTTAAATACTGGGAGACATCAAGCATATATGACATAATAAAGGGAACACAATGAAGGCCCACAGTTCCTGCATAGCAAGTGATACATCAAGGAACCAACAGTCACAACACAACTACTGTTATTTGCCCCAGCTGAAAGGTCACTGTCCAGACACATGACAAATACACATTATTCACATTTCTCATGATAAATTGCCTTGCATTGCTAAACTAGTATGACATGACGAACACAACACTGACCAGTTTTTCTGGAATGTATATTACATATATTAGTGTGTGTGTGTGTGTGTGTGTGTGTGTGTGTGTGTGTGTGTGTGTGTGTGTGTGTGTGTGTGTGTGTGTGTGCGTGCGTGCATAATATGTCAAGATGCTCAAAAGATAATTGTTACTGCTGCATCCTGCGTTAATGAAAAACACTGCAAGTAGTAGTTTTTTGTAGCTCCAAAAGATTGACTGACCCAAGAAATAGGTGACCAATATTTTGACTGACAATTGTATCCATGTTACACTTAAACCAAAAACTGATCATTAGTGTCACTGCATGCATGCAATTCATGAATGTAATGAGTGACCAATACTGGCTGCAGCATGCTCATAGTTGCCGGTGATGAATAGAGAGCAGCTGACAGGCTCATATTGAAGAGATGCAACGGGAGCAAAGACAATCGGGAAAACAAACAAACAGAAAGTGTGAAAGATAGAGAACATGTGTGCAATTGGGAAAACAGCAGAACCAAGTCCAGAGAGCAAGATTGCGGGAACACAGTGTCAAGAGGCACCCGAACAGCATAAACTGTGAGAAAGAGAACATTCACATTCCAATCATTCCCGCTTCCTTTCTTCATCTTCTGGCATGGAAGGACCCCGCGCATGTTCTGATGGTGTTGCAACTGAAGCAGACAGGCCCGCCGCGGTGCTGCCAAAGATATGTTAGTGACACTTGGCCCACAGATGACTCCACTCACCACCATCTGGCTCGATCGAAAAGCATTTTAACAAGTGAAAAGCTGCAAATCCAGTCCTTGCCTTATTGACTGTCACAGTCGATTATGGATGTGGACCACAGGCCATGCACTAGATTTGTGAAATGAATCAATACGTGCTGTGAATTACGGTTGCTGCCTTTGAGCTCTCGTTCATTTGCGGCCGTCCAAGACTGTGGTGCCAAAAATAACGCATCAATGGTGGTCGAATTTTAGAATAAAACCCCTCCTTTTGCATTTGCTGCAGGGATCCTCAAAGCATATTAGTAGAATGTAACGTGCAGAATGTGTTTATCAGTACATCATGCTGAGACTGTTTGGTTTCAAAAAAAAGACTGAATAGAAACAAAGTCAATCTTAAAATAGCTTTCATGACTCCAACGCTTTCATAACCATAATAATGATGCCATATCTCTGTCGTCTCTGTCTCCATAGGGCCAAACACGTATGTGGAAGGAATCTCCTTTATTACTTCTCAGTTCAAGAGCAAGAACAAGTCATCAAATAAGGAGGTTTACTCCCATGTGACCTGCGCAACCGACACGAAAAACATGCAGTTTGTCTTTGATGCTGCAAGTAATGTCATCATCACCGACAGCCTCCGCCGCTCTGGTCTAGCCTGATGATGTCACGACTTCGAGACCACCTCATATTAAGCGGGTTTTGGGTTCAATCCAAATACATGTACCGTATTTTCCGCACTATAGGGCGCACCAAAAATCTTCCATTTTCTTAAAAGCTCACCGCGCACCTTAAAATCCGGTGCGTCTTGTGTATGGTCATTCTGGTAATATGTCGACCCCCAAGATGGCTCCTTGCTGGAGACATGCTTACAATGTTATAACTTGCTGTTGGTTCAGTGAACTGTGTCGCTGCTTTATTAAATAAGTTTTTGTTGCGGCTCCAAAAAAAGGAGAGCTGTGGTGTTGTTTTTTTTAAAACAGTCTCAACAAATGCAGGTACGTCTTTGTCCGTCTCCATGCCTTCTTCAGTTCGACTCGAGAGGCGTTCAAGACCGCCTCCGAAAAACGTAAACTAACGATTACTTCAATGAAACTACGAAAATTGATAATAATACATCAAAACTGAAAAGCAAGCGAGGATATCACAAAATAAATTCTATAGCCACCCCCCCCTACAGAATTTATATTGTGATTTCATCATTTGTGAATACACAACAAAGGAACAAATAACTACGACTGACATCTGATAGTTCTGTTGGCGCTATGATCAAGGAAATGCCACTGCGTTTTTTCGGAGGCGGTCATGAACGCCTCTCGAGTTGAACGAAAGAAGAGAAGGCACGGAGGCGGACAAAGACGCACCTGTATTTGTTGAAAAAAGGAGCTGTGTTTTTGTTTGTTTTTTTAAACGCAGACTTTATTAATGGTTTTCACAGTCTCAACAAATACAGGTACTGTACGTCTTTGTCCGTCTTCGTGCCTTCTCTTCTTCCGTTCCACTCGAGAGGCGTTCATGGCCACCTCCGAAAAACGAAAATTAATGATTACTTCAATGAAACTACGAAGAAAATCAAGCGAGGAAATCACAAAATAAATTCTGTAAGGGGGATATAGAATTTATTTTGTGATTTCCTCGTTTGATTTTCTGTGTTGATACATTATTTTCAATTTTCGTAGTTTCATTTAAGTACAGTAATGCTTAATTTACGTTTTTCAGAGGCGGTCATGAACATCTCTCGAGTTGAACGGACGCCTCTCGAGTTGAATGGAAGGAGCGTAGCACCATCTAGTGGAGGCATTGTAGATTGCGCTTTATAATGCGATGCGTCCAATGTATGAAAAAAAATTTCCAAAATAGCCATTCATTGAAGGTGCGCCTCATAATCCAGTGCGCCTTTTAGTGCAGAGAAGCGGAAAATACAGTACCTATTTCAGTAAATTGAACCTGGGAGGGAATGTGAGTGTGCTTGATAGCATGGATGGCTGGATGGATGGACCCTGAAGGTTGCCTGTGATATCATCGTCTGATAGCCCCATGATGTTCTCAAACTCCTGGATATTGTTCCAAATTGAGTCCGAATGGATTAGAGAAACTTGTTGGCTGCACGATGAAGTGATTTGTTGACTATTTGACTGTCTTTTTTGTGTCAGTACTATAAAATACACCAGGTGTCGGGAACCTATGGCTCGCAAGTCAGGTGTGGCTCTTTTGATGATTGCATCTGGCTCGCAGATAAAACAAAATATTCTCGCTTGTTTAATCCATGCATCGATTTTTCACTGCTCATGTCCTGTTCAGGGCTGCAGTTGGTGGCAGGAGCAATTTTAATTGGATCATACTGGCCTAAGTTGGCCGTTGCTGGGTAACAGGTAAACGCCCCCTTTTGAATCAGCCCGCTCGGTCATTAGCTCAAATGTTCGACGAATAAGATGGCAAAAAGAAAAAAAGATGACGAGTATTGTTCACTTCAGGACGAATGGACCGAAGGATTCGCCTTTGTGGAGAGATCAGGTTCTGCGGTGTGTCTAATTTGCAATGACAAAATACCATCGATGAAACGGTCGAATGTAAAAGGGCACTTTGACACGTGCCATGCTACGTTCGCATCAAAATACCCTGCGGGAGACAACGGAAAGGAAGCGAGCAAGCAACTGAGCAGGCTGCAAGCTAGCCTGCAGCAACTCCGCATATGGACCCGGCAAGATGACTATAATTCCGCTATCTTTGCTGGATCTTAAGCAATCGTGAGGAACGGAAAACCATTCACATGAATGGTGAGTATAACAACAAAAATCTTACGTTGAAAAAAATTTACATTCAGAGGCTTATTATTCTGACATTTTGTTGAATTCACTTTTAAAATATTTTGCTTTCATGGCTCTCTTAGTCAAAAAGGTTCCCGACCCCTGATATACACAATTTAAAATCTATTTCACATCAATTTATTCTTAGTTTAAATTGCTATTTTATGTCAATTAGTTTTTTTGGGAGGGGTTTTTGCACTGGATGAAAGGCATCTTTATTGTTGCACATTGTACTTGGGGGAACTATTGTCTTTTTGCTGGGGCCTACATTAAACTAGTCAAGACTCAAGCTTGAGATGTAGTGTGCTGACTCAGTCTGACACTTCTCAGAGGGTGCTTCAGTGGAACAGTTGACTTGATAGGGTCACCGGGGGCTTCTTCTACCATTATTGGGTGCTGCTGCACGTGTTTGTTTCTTTATTGTCCGTCCGTAACTGTGCCCTCATAAGTCAAACTTGAGCTGTGAAAAATAAAAGCATTGTGTTTGTGTGGTTCCATTGTCAACTGGGACTGCAGTTTCCACCCGTAGTTTGGAGCAGCTTGCTCATGTTGCTTCCTTCCCTGCCTACTGAAAAAATTGCATGAGATTAGAGAGTCAATTAAAGAGACCAGGGTACTTAACATGAACCCTTTCATGTACACTGTAACCTGATAACATGATAAGCTGTCCAGTGTAGTAACCATGGTCCCTGAAAGGGTTAACATACATGCAACATCAACAGTATAGTTTATAATCTTTAGTTCTCTATTCATTTTACTTAAAATGATCATACAGAAAATAAATTAGCCTTGGATGTTCGCGAAAAAAGCATGTCTGCTTAGATCCAAATTGTTATTTTAAGAACCAGGTAGATGACGTCTCCCATTTCCATTTATGGCGCGTCCTAATTAGACACCGAGCTGCCTCAGGCTGTTGATCAACCTGCTTTGCGCATGTGTTTGTGGTCTGAGTCCTGAGTGTGCGTCGATGGTATAGGGAAGGGTGTGTGTGCTTTTGCGTGGGTGTGTATGTGCCCGTGATTGCAAAGCACTAGAAAGTGTTGTGTCAAAGACACCATGAGCCCATGGGTGGAGCCAGTATGAGGGGATTAATGATCCACAAGGCACTCACTGGTCCACCCCTTTCCACACCCACTGGCTGTCAGCACATCAAGCCATGAACACAGCTACGTGGTTTCAAAATGTCAAAACAATGTTTGTGATATTAGAAAAAAAAAATCAAGAAATCAAGATCTGGAATACTTAATTTCATGTACAATGCAAAAGTCGGATTACCCTGTCGCCTTTGTAATCGATGGTGTAAGGCACGTGCACTGCCTTTGAAATGTGAGCAGGAATTGCAATTTGTTTTTGTGCATGCAGCTCCTCCTCATTTTGTATGTGCAGCTGTTGTTATTGTGTAGTCAGGTGTTGGCTTCAGTTTTTGTTCTGTGGTTCATTTTGTGTAGCTGCACAGCTCTTATTTTCCCTTTCTATGTTTTAAATGCCTGAAAGGCTAAATCACTAAATGTGAGTCAGTAACATTTTCATGCCTACATTTATATTTTTTCATGGGAGGCAACCCACTTCTTTAACTTTGCCTCATTTTACTTTGTTTGTCTGAAGCTCGACCAATACGTCCGTTAATGTTTCTTCTGTACGGATACTTGGCATGGTACATGTAATACATTCATAAAATTAGATGGGGCCAACATGTTGAGAATAAATATTGGACACTTTTGCTGTGATGTTACAGTACAGTTTATATTTTTACATTTGTTTATTCTGTTATTTATCGACGTATGTTTGAACAGTCTGTGAGGTAAAAATCGCAAAAGGTTATGACTGGGTTTTATCGACTTGTTGCGGAGACCCTCGGCTTCACAGGACCTGAAATGCTGATCATGGCCCATTCTGGAATATTTTTAGATTTACAAGCAGATTGTCCCATCGGAAACACAGTAATTGACATCGAATTCCTCCTTTCCAATGTTAAACCGTCCAATGCCTTATTAATTGTACAGGCAATGTTTTAATTTATATTTTTATATAATAACTGTCATAACTGTCATTTCACAAATCCATACAAGACGGAACACACCTGAGAATGGGAATTTCAGTATTTTCAGGGTTGGGTAACTGGCAGCCCGCAGGCAGCATGCAGCGCTCAACCTCACTCTGAGGGCTTTATTTTGTAGCGCAAAGCTGTGTGGAGTGGAGTTCTCTTTCTTTTGGTATTTTGTTAGATGTTGCACAGGTGGAATTGGGCGTAACGGGGCATTTGCGCCATTGTGCACCTTTGTGGGATGGAACGTAGATGAGTGCCAGCCAATCATAGCAACATGCCTCATTTGCATTCAAATCAGGACATTCGGAGGGCACGCCGCGCTTGACATTATGGAAAAGGAGATGGACTCGCTGGTGTCCGTGCATGACATTTGCATTCGCAAATTACGTGGTAAATTGCAAGATCTCCCCTTGCGGATGATATAATCACCCGCGTATGTGATGTGGGCAATAGGAGACCGCCTTGCAGCCACGACGGTGCGTCCGTGTTTGGTCCGCGGAGAACTGAATCTGTCCGGCTTCGCCTCTATCAAATACACCAAAATTGCGTTGCGTCAACTGCACTATCATTGAGACCTGCTTTTAGATCGGGAAAAAAAATGTTGGCCGCCTACAGCATTTAAGTTGCGCATCCCTGGTCTTGTTGCTAAAACAAAACTACTTCCAAAGAATGTAACCATTAAAGTTAATTCAAAGAACTATCCAAATATACAATATCTTTCACAGGGGTGTGCAAACTAAGTCCTCAAGGGCCGACGTCCTGCCTGTTTCCCATCTCTCCCTGCTGCAACACACCTGATTCAAATGATCAGGATCGTTATCTTGTTTCTTCCGAGTTTGCTGATGAGCTGATCCTGATCCATTTCTATTAAAGTTATTACCAAAAATGTCGTTCACAAGTTTTTTGTTTCTTTTTAATTGAACAGATTTCAATTTAAAAATATGACCGTTGCCTAACAGTGAGGATCTCATTTTGGCATGTTTAAAGCTTTGCTGTGTTGAGTTTACATGTTTTCCCTGTGCTTGTAGGGGTTCTCTCTGGATAATCCAGCTTCCTCACGAAGTCCAAAAGCATGTATGTTGGGCTCAGTAAAGACTCAGAATTTCCATAGGTTTGAATGTGAATGGTTGTCAGTCCTGTGATTGACTGGTGATGAGTTCACGGTCTCTCGACTTAAATCAGATGGGAGTGCTTCCCAAGCATCTCTACCAGATATGTCATATTTTGCGTGGGCTCTTGCTGTTTAGTCCTTCACAATTGTTCCAATTAGCCCTTTGGGACGAAGTACACTTCAGCGGGGTGAGTATTTGCCAATAAGTCATCCTTGCTCTTGTCGCTCTCATGAAACCTTTCTACTCTCTCGCATCTGCTTGTAGCAAATTGGGTACATGAGTGCCTTACTTTATCAAGAAGTGCAATTAAAGCACAAAGCTCCTCATACTGCAGTTATGATTATTAAGCTGACCACCACTAATAATGTATCCCTTGTGATGTCATTTGTTGACATTGTATTGAAAAAGTATTGAAATGCAAATAAAGCATACCTTGAGTAACTTGATATGTGTGAAGGCCATTTGTGGATGAAAAAAAACTGACAATTGCAGAAAGAATGTCTTCAATGGACCCTCATGTCATATTGATTTGTTTATTTGTGCTTCATTCCAAAAAGATTTGCAATACTTGTCTTTCATTTTCCTACAGATCTTTTTTCGTGTGGAAAACTCAACATTCTCACCCCTTCCCGCTCTCTTTCCACAGAATCGCATGCATGAGTCTCTGATGCTGTTTGACTCAATCTGCAACAACAAATTCTTCATCGATACCTCCATCATCCTCTTTCTCAACAAGAAAGATTTGTTTGCCGAGAAGATCAAGAAGTCAGCGCTCAGCATCTGTTTCCCTGAGTACACAGGTGAGACGCATCTCTGCCAAATGCATGAAGGTGGAGGAGACCAGCAACCAACAAAGTGCACAGGTTGCCGTCTCATAAAAACTACACGACTGTAAATTGTCGTTCAGTAGATGGATGGATGGTTGGATACTGTTTTCATCCTCAAGGTCAATTTATTCAGTCGCGGTGCATATGCTGGTATTCTTTATGCATACAGGCGACTGTTTTATTGTCGCAATGGTCTTTTTTTTTTTTTGACAAAGCCCATTTGCAAATTTTGAGATGGTTAGGCTCCAAAAGGTTTGTATGTCACCTCATTTCACTAATGCCCCCACCCAAAAAAATATTAAAAAGCAGATGCTAAAAAAAGAGCATTTTGTGCCCATTCTATAAGTCAGAGGTGGCAAACTCATTTTTGTCGCGGGACAGATTTTAGTTACCGTTTCACTTGGAGGGCCGTTATGACTGAAACCATATAAAGAAGTCAAGAATAAAATAGAATATGTTGATTCAACTATTGTTTAAGTTACTATCATGAGGGGTTGAGTAACAAGGAAATGCTTCGAATATATCTCTTATTTATTCCATATTAGAATTAAAAATTTTGGTCGACATTTTAAAAAGGATCATGTAAGTTGACATGTTTGAGCTACTTTCGCGGGCCACATCAAATGATGTGGCGGGCCAGATCTGGCCCCCGGGCCTTGAGTTTGACACCTGCGCTGTAAGTGAACACAGCCGACTTGATTTGCTGCCGATCAAAGTGGCTCCTCTCATTCCCTTTAAATGTGGTGCATAAGATCGTCCTTGAAGAATAAACTGGTTTGCTTGTGGCCTGCGGCAGATCGAGGTGCGCAAAGTACGTTGAGAAGGAACTGCAAGCAGTTCTTCATGGCAGCACTTGGAGATGACATTCCACACATGCTATCCTTGTGTTAGACCACCAGCATCCTTGCCCTCCATAGCTGTGCCATGGCTGATAGTAATAATAATGCCTTCAAGAAATTGATTTCTGCAATTATTCAGTGGGTTCGATGCACACTGTTGTCATAGTTAGAAATGAAATCCAATGACTTCCACCACACGTGCCCGGAGCGCAGAATGTGTCTTCCTGCGCCCCATATCAGAGTCACCAAAATCTCCTTACCCCGTCCGTCTACGCTAATACTTTGATGTGATTTCAGCAGGCGCAAAGTTGAGTCGGCCTTCAGCCACCAAATTTTCTGCTGTGTTGTACGCCTGTCAAAGCAAACTCATTTGATAAATCAGAACGCCGACCGTGGCGCAGAGGTGTCTGCCAAATTCCCAAACAGGATAAACGAGGCTGGCACCAGCACGAAAATCAACAGATATTACTCATGTTAAATCTACCTGTCAAACAGAACTGTTCCTAATTCTGCGTCGGTTCTGAATCCTCTAAGCTGCCTGTGACCCCACCGCTTTGGAAAGGTTGCTTCAATCTTCACTCTTGATTTGTCTCGAGCTGTCCAATTCTTTCGTAACTTTTATCGCTAAGCAGATGTAAATATTCCACCAACGATTCGCAAAGCTCCAGATGCCCAAGGAAAGGAGTCAGCGCAAGGTTGTGGGGGTGTGCCAATCAATGCACAAATGAGACAGATTTAAGGATCACAGTGTCTTACTTTCACCCACCTTTCTTGTCTTTCTCCAGGACCAAACACCTACGAGGATGCTGCAGCTTATATCCAAGCACAGTTTGAGAGCAAGAATCGCTCCCCAAATAAGGAAATCTACTGTCACATGACCTGCGCCACAGATACAGGGAACATCCAGGTGGTGTTTGATGCTGTGACCGATATCATCATCGCCAACAACCTCAGAGGATGTGGCTTGTACTAAGCAGCCCGTGTCGTGCCCGCTCCTTCCTTTCTCCAACTTGTCCTCTTCCACTTCGCTCTCCTACTCAACCCGCTTCCTCTGACACTGCTGTGGAAATGATGATGGTAACGATGCTGTTTACTTAAAATAAAACAGAAAAAAAAAAAGAAGACGAAGAAAAATGCAACTAGGTACATATTAGTGAGGATAATTAAAGAAAATATTAGTCATAAAGATATATATTATATATCTATCTATCTATACATATATACACACACACATATATATGTGTGTGTGTGTGTGTGTGTGTGTGTGTATAGATAGATAGATAGATAGATATAATGTTGTTAATTTTTTTTCCCTTGCTCTGGGTTCTCCCCCAATGTTCTCTGGCCTGCTGCCAAACAAACAAAGAAATGTGTTTTTGAAAGGAAACACAGAACTCTGCAGCCTTGAAACCTTCTCGAACAAAGTTAATGAAAGTCTCTGTTCTAATCTAATTTGCTTTTCCGGTGGTGTCGTTTGTTGCTAATGAAACTTTTTCCTTTTTTTTTTTTTTTTGTTACCTTGGATATGGATTGTGTTTTTGTTGATTTTGTCTGTATTTATTACATTAGCCGGTACACAGATTTGTATTCACATTTTGTCTCACCTGACCCATTTGTTGTATATTGTTTTGTTTCTGGCAACAGTAGTGTTTACGTCAGAACATTTTTTGAATAAATATGTGAAAATATCTATCACTTCAAAAATATGAAGAGGGTCAGCCAATCGAAACCTTGGAAAAATACTCAAGACCTGCTGAAAGTGTCAAACACCAATTCATTTAACATTTGTCTTTTGTTTACATTGGCGCGACTTTCCTGTTCCGTAAGCAGTCCTGACAGGGACAGAAAGTGTTTCCTAAAGCTGGCTTTCACCCGACAGCCAATGGGAAGCAGTGCCAGGTGACACATGCAGGTACTGTACTGTAGATAGCAATGCCTTTAGAAGTGAGTACACGTTATAACTACCTTTTCCCACTATTATAACCTCTACCATATATTCTCAGTGTAAGGAATCTCGGTCCTGGTTTGAAAATGGTTGATTAATTTATTCATTTATTTATTGATGATCACATCCTAGCCCAGGACATACTCTTATCTATCGGTCTCTCTTCCTCTACATTTTACACTATACACCGTCATGCCTTTACGTCTTTCACTTCAATCCATGCATGGCACCCTTGGCATACGGCTAATATTGGAGGCGGACCCGGGAGGGGCGGAGGGGGTGAGGCGGTCAGAATAGTCGCCTCTTCTGCCCTCTCTCCCTCCTTACTCCTGTTCAAGCCCTTGACATGTATAGCATGATATGACTCCAGCCTTTGTATAAAGTGAACAGTTACGCCAAAACTGGAAGAAAAGAAAAAAAAAGTTCCGCATACATATTCATATTTTTTAAAAAGTCATTTCAAATGGAAAAGAAACAAAAACACTTTGAGAAAAATATATTGAAAAATAAATCCAATGGCAAGATAAGGGCAGCAGTTTAACGAGAGGGATAGCTGTGATTATTTTCACTTCTTCGGGTCATTTCATTGTCAAGGCAACCGGACTGTTCGGGTTGCCTCAGGTTAGAAGGTGTTTGTTGTGGTCACTTTTTGGCTTTCAGGGGGACGGATAAATACTGTAGTTGTGTTCCCTCACCAACGCTCAGGCGAAAGCTGTCGAGCCTTTGTGTATGAGCTGATGAAGTCCGTTCAGGTCAGAGACAAAATGTCTTGTCAGACGACTGGAACAGTCCAGTTGCGAGCGATTCAATACCCTGCAAAGAAGGAGAAAGATGTTTTGTTATTGGGTGTAACCAATGACTGTCTAATCAAGAATGACAATTAAGGTTTTCAAAAGGGGTGTTCACACGGCACACATTTGCATCGGTGCTGCACCGATGTATTTTGTTGCGATGTATCTTACACCGGTGAAAATTTTGTGGAGCGCTCACTCGTAAAAAGCTGCTTACTAAAGAGAAGCGTGTTAACCCCGGTGCAGCCTCACTCGCGTTCACACAGCAGTTTCTGCAGCCGTGCAATACGATAGTAATAATACAGAAATAAAACATGCGTAAAGTGTACTTCCTTTTCCCCGCCTTGTTTGTGACATACCGAAAAACCATGGTTTTTACTTCTCCAGACAAATCAACGCTGTGGTCTATCAGACACCGTAAAAGGATGAGAGAGAAAGGAAAGATGGTGGAAATACAACAAAGCACGAAAGCAACGCATTCTACGATTCATTCGGCAACAAATACCCGTATGTAATCAACTCTTCTCACGCGTAGCGAGGCTACCCCTGTAGCATTCACACGTCCCATTTTATATCGGTGCTGCCCCGCAAACTAGCATTTACTCCGGAGTCAATTTTTAAACCACCTCCTGAAGCAGGGTTAAATTTGCTCCGGTTGAAGCTGTTTTCAGGGGATACACCAGTATAACTTTGTACGTGTGAACGCTCTACGGGGGGCAGCCCCAGTGCTACATCGGAGTAAAAGTTGCCCTGTGAACACCCCTAAAGATGAATGGTTATGTAGGATGCTGTCGGAAAGACACAAATCATAGATTTTTGGGGGGAATTCTTGCAGTAACATCAATCTGTTTTTTTAAAAAATCAAATAAAAACAGCAAGATTTAAAAAAAAAAGAAAAATCACACCTGTGACAACAATGGAACCGCAGAAATTAACACGAGTATTACATAACGGTCACGGTGATCCTGTAATATTCTACAATATTTCCTGTGCTTTGTAGCTACAGAACTTTGTTTTCCTCTCTCTCTAGCTCCCTTTTGTAAAATAAAATATGTTTTGCAATTGGTTCCAGCTAGAACAGCAAGCAGATTTGGAGCCGCAGTGTTCTCAAAAGACAATGTGTTGTAATGCTTTGAACTGTGCCCCATCTCCCTCTCTCTTGTGACTGTTTTGCCTGTTTGAACGCGTGTCCTCACTTTAGCCTGACTCATAACAATTAAATTATATGATAACAATCTCTATTTTTATTTTTATTATTATTTCAGGAAAAAAAAAACATTCTTTTGGGGCAGAGGCAGATTTCTTGCTGCGTCCACTTGTTGGTGATGCCGCATGTTCACACGTCGCTGTGTATAAACATCCTCTTTTTCCCTCTTCCTCTGTGAGCGATTAGTTTGACACACGCCTTTCAGGTCAACAATGAAAAGCACAGTTTTCATATCACACACACACACACACACACACACACACACACACACACACACACACACACAAAATACGTAAATATCAAAATTTCTTACCTAGCCATGTCTATATGTTAGCCTTCATCGATCTATCTATGTAGCCCTCTCTTTCTTGCAAATGTGTATAATGAAATAATATACCTGTTTTTTTGGCATTCTGTTCTTGATACCTGCATTTGATTTTTTTTTATACTTTTTGTTCTCAAATCAGTGAATACTTTTTTTCTGTGCAGCTTTCACTCTCTCTCTCTCTCTCTCTCTCTCTCTCCTCTCCTCCTTCCTCAATCCC
>NW_017805498.1:1613742-1617874 GCF_001891065.2 Hippocampus comes | reverse complement strand
CACACACACACACACACACACACACACACACACACACACACACACACACACAAAATACGTAAATATCAAAATTTCTTACCTAGCCATGTCTATATGTTAGCCTTCATCGATCTATCTATGTAGCCCTCTCTTTCTTGCAAATGTGTATAATGAAATAATATACCTGTTTTTTTGGCATTCTGTTCTTGATACCTGCATTTGATTTTTTTTTATACTTTTTGTTCTCAAATCAGTGAATACTTTTTTTCTGTGCAGCTTTCACTCTCTCTCTCTCTCTCTCTCTCTCTCTCTCTCTCTCTCTCTCTCTCTCTCTCTCTTCTCTGTCGCTCTCTCGCCCTCCTCTTTAGTGAATGGTTGTTATTTCATGTGGGATGTCCGTGATGGAAAAAAAAAACAATCGAATGTAGTGTTTACATTAAAAGCCACTGTTTTCATGACTATAAAAATGCTCACCCATTTTGTCTTTTCTGTATAAAACTGCCTCAATGCTTCACTGTTGTCATCTCACAGTACATTGTGCACAAATGAATCAGGACAGCTGACCGCATGTATACACTGGAGCTAATATTGAAAGAATGTATTGATTTGGAAGCCCCTTTGCAGCTGTAACTGGTTCCCAAAGGTATCTGATACCGTTGAGGTCCGGATTCAAGTGTGAGAAAGTGAAAATTCAGCATTTTTTTCCCCACAAAATAAAACTTGTCATAACACACCAAGCAAGCATCAAGAATGATACCACCCACCTACATTTACAAATCCGAGTTCTTGTGTTGATTAAATTAGCCTGTCAGTGAAAGAAGCCATGTCTCATGCAGGTGAGCAACAGTCCGACACCCTGCTCTTTGTACTGCTGGGGCAAAGGCAAGAGGGAATTTCACCACCATGAAGACCGGGAGATTGAACAGGCAATCAAGCGGTTTGTACTTGTCGGAGTACAACTGGAGTAGGAAAGCAGGTCTAATGCGATTTTGCCGGCGGAATTTGATCAGATCGCAGGCAGACAAATTGCACGCTCCGTGGACGTGTGATGGATGTCAGATGGTTTTCTGAATTGGGCATCAAATGCTCTGAATCACTGAAATTAATTCATTGCATGCATTATTATTATTATCATCATCATTACATTTTTTGAAATCATCCCACTGGCTGGCTGGTACGACTGGGAGGGCGGTCTCCAACGGGCCACTTCATAGTGCGGCTATGCGTTCTCCATGTCGATACTGTAGTGGCAACCATTAGACCGCATTAATAGATAATTTGAGTCACTGTTTTGATTGGCCATGATTGAGGTCGGATGTGACCACTCCCACAACGGCGTCGACCTCCCTCAGATCCGCCATGCAGGATTTACGCCAGTCATGAAAATAGAGCCCATGATGTTCATCTTGCACATCAGGTTTAGGACCATGCAGTTTACAGTGTAAAGTATGTTTAATGTAACCCAACAAATCCCTTTTTTTGAGAAAGTTTGGAAACTTTTTCCCATGCTATTGAATGAGAAGGTGTGAACATTTGACTGGTACTCTCTATGTGTATAGCACTAATATATACTATAATATGTGGTAGATTAGTAGCGCCACCGTTTGTGAACCAGAACTCTTCACAATAGCAATTAACATTGGCGCCATGTCTGAAAGAAGATTGAGGATCCTGCCACGTCACGTTAATGAAACACTGCTGCTCATTAATTGCATTTTAATGAGCGCTCGCTGTTTTCCACAGGGTGTCCTACAGCAGGCAGCCCAAACCTGCTGCAATGACAGCGGGACAATCATTATTCTTGGCAGTGATTTGGGGAAATATTCAAAACAATGTAAATCAGTGATGGTGTAGTGGTTCATTTGTATGACTTCCATGCAGGCAGCGTAGGTTCCGTTCCCACTCAGTGACGACATGAATCAGAGTGTGATTGGTTGTCTGTCCATATTGTACGGTTTGTACAATTGAACGGCAGCCAGTCCAATTAAAAGTGTCGTCTGCCTTTCGCCTGGAGTCAGCTGTGACAGGTTCCAGCCCTCCCTGACTCTGAACCTGATGAGCGGTTTAAAAAATGAATTAATGAAAGAATATATATGATTTAATTTTTTTTTAATGAAATATATTTAATTGGAAAAAAAAGTCTCAAGAACTGAAGAATGCAAACAAGGGCAAAGTAGAAATTGTACCACATTTCCACCCTCTGTGAATAAATATGCATGGTATTTTCCGGTCCTGTCTTAGGCTTTGTTCACGTTAACTCCAAACCCGCCAGATCTCAGACTTAAGGGGGACACATGAAATGCATGAGCTGGGGGTTCAATTGTTCTTCATACCCTCCAGACAGTACCTACTTTGCTCCATCTATTTAATGCTGCCGTACTCTGTGCAGCACTGTCGTTCCGTCAATAGTCTTGAATCATGACCTTTGCAACAACCGCTGTCAAGTCCAGTACTACCACATAGTAGGCTTTACATGATCCGAATTTTTGGTGTCAATTAGTGATTTTTTTTTTTTAATGACACTGAATTGATAAGAAGATGAAGTAATAAATCTATTTAACCAACTTGTATATTTACTCTAGCAAGCGAAAATGCATTGGAAAAAAAATTGTCATTTCAACCCCCCAAATTATTTTTAAAACAACCTGATAAACATTAAATATAACGTGTAATGTTTCCATGTTTACGACATTTAAAATAATGCAAGCACATCGCCAGGCACTCAGGTGGCCGGGACTTTTGCTAAAACTATTCCTATCGTGGATCAGCAGTGGTAAACAATTCCATACATTTACTTACCAACTACACCAAGTAGCCTACATCTGCTCCTTTTTGGCTCACGTTGGAAGCTGGCTGTGTTGTACAAGTCCCGGTGCCCGCAGACCGCAATGATTATTTTGCCCTACATTGTTTGACCACTTATTAACTGACGTGTACAATATATGACATAGTAAGCACATTATCAAAGCCGTTTGTCTCTGATGTAGCTGTACTGATATTTTAAGCACATTTTCAAAGCCATATGGCTTTGGTGAAGCTTTTAAAGATTCAGCAAATGACGTTCGGTATATCTCGTATCCTCATTTAGCAAAAGTTTAAGTGCATCTTGTCAACAACGGAACAGCAGTGTTTCTGTGTTAGTTCAAACAACACACCCGCCTGCTGGCCTGACGGAACCGCCACTTTGGACTCTTGGCTGGGAAAAAGAGGAGGTTGGTAGCCTGAATTCACCGTCAAGGGGGAAATGCCTGTGGCGGTTTTGATCAGTGAGTTGTGGGCATACTCCACGCAGGGGAGGTGCGTGGACCAGGTTGCAACGAGGCGTGAGGCTACACAGAGTGGTGCAGTCTCTAGGTCCTGGTTTGCTTGCTCCATGTGCCCCTTCGTCTGAGGGTGGTAGCCGGATGAAAGGTTGGTTGAGGACCCCAGCGCCCGACAGAAGGCCTTCCAGACATGAGGTAAACTGTGGACCAATGTCCATGGGAATTCCGTGGAGCTTGAAAACATGCTGGACCAGGAGGTTAGCTGTCTCTAAGGCGGTGGGGAGGGGAACAAAATTAACTGCCTTCGAGAACTGATTCATCATAGTGAAAATGGTGTCATTAGCCTTTATTAGAAAATGTTTCCCATAAGGGCTTTGCACACCTCCTCAGTCAACATCAAAATTATGAAATCTTTTTTTATTATAGTATGAAATTGACATATCTATCCTTTTTTGCGACAATTCTGGTTGGTGGTGGTGCCTTGCAATTTTTTTTTCACTTAAAATATGTGCCTTGGCTCGATAAAGATTGGGAATCACTGATCTCTGGCTTTCTAAACAATTAAATTAACTTTAAAATCCGTTCTAAAAGAAACCAGTGCAGCGATTCAAGCAAAGCGGTAATGTGTTCACTATGTTTTTGTATAGGTTAAAATCCTGGCTGTCGCATTTTGAATCAATGAAAATTTCCTCAGTGACTTTTTGGTCAAGGCAGTAAATAGTTGGCTTGTGATGAAAACAGGATTCAGCATTTCAGCATCACTGAGCATACCTGTCAACTCATACGGTTTAGCCATAGTTCATACGGATTTTGTGGTGAATCTTACGTATATGGCCAATATCGCACAAATCATACGGATTCTGAAAATTTCCGTTTTTTTTTTTTTTTTT
>NW_017805498.1:1610918-1613716 GCF_001891065.2 Hippocampus comes | reverse complement strand
CCAGAATGGTGCTAGTCTACTCGAATGCTTTCATTTCCGGTAACTTTCCAGTAAATCACGTGGTTCCAAGTTGAAAACAGCAAAGTATTCATTGCATACTTCAGTAGTGTACAAGCAAGTTCTACAAGGAAACAAATATATCATTCATATTTCGTGGGTTTTTTTCTGCCGTTATTTTGACATATAAAATGCTTTGGTATGTTATCAGGATTTTTTGCTCTTTATAAGGATTTTTTGGTAGTTTATACAGGTTGGCGCTCCGAAAAGTTGACAGGTATGACTGAGTCAAAACGTATCTAATTTTGGCTCTACTCCTAACATGTAAAAGGATGTACAGTACAGTACTTGGATTTTTGTGAAAATGACTAATGATGATAATGATCATGAAGATGATCCATTAATCCGTTTTCTCAAGTGGTGAGCTGCGCCGACCCCAACAAACTGTGGCCCAGAACCCTGGAATGGTTATTAACCAGTCACAGGGAACATACCTACGGATAATTATTCACACTCATATTCACACCTATCGACCATTTCGTCTTCGACCAAATTGATATGTATGTTTTTTGAACGGGTGGAATAAGACACAAGCAGAAAGCAAATTCCACACAGGAAGAGATTCAAACCTAGATTCTCTTGGCTGTGAGTCAGACATGCTGGCCATTACTCCACTGTGCTGCCATAATCATGAGCTGTAGCGGAAACCCATTCAAGAAATGGATGGTTATCACTTTTAAGGTTTTTCTTCAGGCGTTTGCCCTTCCGGGACTCTTTTTGTGATTGTCTCTCCGTCTTTACCTATGGGCGAGGTGCTCTATCTAGTGGTGGAATGTGGACACAGCACCACCACGCCCATTTTTTGTATTTGTTTTTTGTCTGCATGTTTATATGCCAAAGCGCACAAGAAAAAAAAAAGTCAGATACAGCAGGCAGATTTTGTGACGTTATATTACTCTGCACGTGAATGAGCTGACCTCTCTGATGCACAAAAACAGAAAGCATAAAATAAACATTAAATCGAACGAAAGCATTTTTGATGAAACGGCATAGGTGCTAAACAAGCACATCTGATCCATGAAAAAACTAAACATGAAAACAAACTCTCACTGACTGTATTCTGCCTTTCTGCTCTTTGCAGCATGTCTGTCCTTTTTTGACAGCATCTTGTCCATGTCGTTCTCATTCGTCATATTTCTGTCGCTCACTCCCTTCTTCTTGGTCAACATTCTCGACGAAGGGAGACGCTGGTGGCGCTTTATTAACAAGGCAGATAGTTAGCTGAAAGACTAAATCAATAATGTCTGTGCAGCTACTAGCGCGCGCGCACACACACACACACACACACACACACACACACACACACACACACACACACACACACACACACACACACACGCGCACGCGCACACACACACAACAAATGTATATTTATAGCACTCCAGCACCAACCCTTCTGTTGCTAGGATACCAGTTCGCTCCGAATTCCCAGACAGTGCACTTTGGTTTGTTTATTAAAAAAATGAACACGCATTTTTGGGGGTGTACCGTAGGGCATAGTCTAAAATGCTTCATCTGCCTGTGAAATAGCTCGACGCGGTTTAAGACCAATCACCATCAAAATTCAAATGCAAAACACCACCTACGCCCACTTCAACTTGTGAAAATCAAAGCAGTCGCCAAGTGATTTTATGGGCATTCAGCTTTTTCCTCCCTATCGAGAAAAAGCTGAACGTGGCTTGATGTTAGAAATCTACGGCCATTCAACGCCAACATTCATATGCATCTCTCCATCTATGCCCACACCAATCTTCGAAAAAATCAACACAATCCCCTCACTATTTGGGATTTTATGGATGTTAAAGCGTTTTCCTCCTTTTTAGCGACATTAAAGTTGAGTGCTCACCGATGGAGAGTTCGATTGTTATCAGTGCGATTGTTTTGGTATTTTCAGAGGTTGAAGTGGCCAATAGGAGAGATGTGAAAGTCCATTTCGATAATGACTGTTCATGATAATGATAGTTTTCTGACATGAAGTCACGTGAAGCTTTTTTTACATGAAGCGTTTTAGTCCGTCCCTATCCGATTCCGGAGTCATGTAAAACACAGACACACAAGCACATACGCACTCAAACGATAAATTCTAATGATGTGTGAGTGGGCATACCCTGACCAAAATGTTGACAGAATTTTTATACTGGTCTGTGGTTGCTACAGCAACTGCCTTTGGAAATAATAACAACTTCCCCTAAAAACAGAAACAGAGGGGTGGTAGTGTGTAAACATGTTTTGTTTGGGGAACGACTTTGTTCCCTCCAGGGGCGTCACGAGGTTTGAAGAACAAGGGGGGCTTAGCCCCAAGGGGAACACAGCCCTTTTAGGGGGGTCCGGGGGCATGCCCCCCCAGGAGAAATTTTTTCTACATTCTATTAAAAATCCATCAATTCCGTGCACTTTGAGAGCAAAATGAAGAGGCTATGAAGAACTACACACATCACATGAGTATCCTCTTTACTATGATAGGGCTTCCTCCCCTGGACTTTAACTGGACTAGATAATAGAAATTATAAAGAGTTCAAAAGTTCAATCTTGGTTGTTCAAGGGAATTAGAAGGATGCCCGATAACATAACCTATATGACAGTAGGCCTATATTCCTCTCTACCAAAATGTATTAATATATGCTTAGCCCCCAGAAGACTATGTATTTTGAGATGTCTGCCGTGATATGCAATTTAAGTTAGTACAATGAGATGCAAAAGCTTCATCACTTTGGAAAAACACAAGTTTGCTGCTCAATACT
>NW_017805498.1:1597648-1610908 GCF_001891065.2 Hippocampus comes | reverse complement strand
AACAAATAAATTTATTTATTTTATATTTATTTATTTTATATAGGCCAAAATCTCAATAGGTGTTGCCTCAAAGAGTTGGTGTAATGATTATTTATGTATTTAATAATAATATGGTGCTTAATTTTTATGAAGCACCACCTTAATTTATCCAAAAGGGAACACTTGTTACAGTGCAGTTTCTGCTGTTACTGGAGATATTTTAGCGGACTATCGTCACTAGTTTTACCAGCATGGATGAATTGAATACTTAATTTACCTTTCTAAAAAACTGTCAAATATCCATCCTGTCGACTCAACCTGACTTTCGGCAATTTTTTGTCAACCTGATCACATTGCTGTGAAAGGCAGTTTCTGCACCCACCTGTGAGACAGAATGAGAGAGTAAATGGTAATTTGGTATGATATTGTGAAACCACACACAAACACAAAACACTGGGTTTCCAACAAAGTCCTGTAATTAAAACACAACATATTCAACACGCTTTAATCAATAACAAATCAGAACGTAACAACCGAGGATAACCTAAGAGGGCAGGGCCTTACTATATATTTTTTTTCATTCTTGGTCGAGGGAACGGCTTCACTTGTGTGTCGAAAAGAGATCAAAGTAAATAAAAAACAGTTAATTCAGGATAGATCTCAATGAACAGAGCCCACCGTTGCTTAAAAAGTTCAACGTGCAGAGTCTATGTTGCGAAAGAGAGGTAAAGATGTAGACATGGTGGCCATATTCGGTGGGGCAAATTCCGTCAAAAGCAGGAGCCACTCAGACAGGATGAAGGCGGACCGGAAATGACGTAATATTTTAAGTATTCTCCAAGAAACATTATTGGCAAAAAAAAAAGAAACATTATTGGCTGTTGGAAGTCCGCGCTCAATGATGGATGCACAATCCTCCATAAAGACAAGCATGCAAAAACATGTAATGAGAATTTATCGGCCATGCTCTATATGCCCAAAGACAAAGTATGTCATCGTTTGAGACACCAGAGATAAATTAATAACTGTTACTAATCAATAACTGTATACTTTTTATCCTGGTCATGTAAAAACAGATGACGAGCTACCCCGGATACAGCAGCCCTCTCAATTTGCTTCTTTCTTGATAATTGCACCATTCTTTTTGTGGTATATTCAAAAATGATGTGGCACCTCACAATGCTATTTCTTGACAATAACACCAGAGGGTGCAATTTTCATTTGCAGCCCCTTGGTATGTGTATGAAGATGAATGGAAACTGCAAAGGTGGGCTATCCAGTAAAATGTCGCCTGCGGGACACCCGTCTGTTGTCAGTCCGTCACTCCGTCATAGTTATTTCAACCACACTTCCGTCATTGCCAAATTACAGTTGGTCACCACTATTTTAGAACTGTTAGTAACACATCAATATTTTGGTCAGTGGCGAGAGCCAATCAGCTTCAAGAACATACTCATGACCACTGGGGGTACGTCGCCCGTCAGTCATCCTTACATCATTATTTCAGGCCAGCCCTGACCATCAACAACCAATCAGAGTCGAGAACGTACGTACCAGTCTGAAATAGTGATTGAATGATGACTGCCGAACCGCTTACTACGTCACACGTAGGTGCACAAAAATATATTTGAAAGGGAAAATGGGAACTATGATTTAGCAGCCAACACAACCACAGGTCACCAGATTGACTTGCGATGTTCAAGATCTTTATTTTTTATGTCGGAGCACAAGAAGCCCTCTCCTTCCCCTCCTCAAGGCAAGCCCAGTCCAAGTCACCCCCGCGAAGGAACATGTGACATGTGTTCCCAACAATCCTCAGCGAAACGGGAGTCCGGCATAACTGACAGACTGACAGACCTTCCATCAGTGACAGAGTGCATGCCCACCACTATAGGGTTAGGGAGGATTAGTGTTGACACGAGAACCCTTAAGGGACGAAATCTAAGTGAGTAATAATAAGCATAACGTGGAAGGTTCTGATTTTTCATCGTTTAAAATAAATGTGAGTAAATTACTGCATGGGACTATTGGAGTGACGACAAACTGCATACCGGTGGTGAAATGTCATTTGCATATTCTTTGCAGGTGTGCATATCCTCTGTAATGCACTTTTATTGTGTCTAATATTCTTTGGGTTGCATTATGCTGCAGATTGGATAACGTGATTGCATCTTATTTGAGATTTCTCTTTATTTTTACACATTTACAAAAATGTTGCATAGCTTATTTTTTTTGTTTGTTTTTCAATGTGTGTGTGGGGGGAGGGGGGATATGGGGGAGGCGGGTGTTCTTGATTCCAGGCATGATTAAAAAGCGGACAGCCAGCCAAATATACAGGCCAGACAGACTGGCTGACCAAACATTGTAACTGATCCACTAAATTACTAGACCATGCGCCATTCCAAATTTGTCTGTAAGCCACGGGATCACCAAGAATAAATATACGCACATGCAGACGGCTCCCCTGCTCTACACTAATGTGTCCATGTTTTTACGTGTGTGGATGATGTCAACGGTAAGTGATGGACGTCGTCGAAGTAAAGAAATCCAGTGTCTAAATAAGTACTTGGGCCGCCGGTTCCTTCATAAAATATAACACTTTAAAAGCTAAAGCTTTGGGTCTGTTTTCCCTCTCATACTGTTCGTCATTTGAATAGAAACTATTTTTGAACGTTGACACTGAATCAACTACGGAAGAAATGAGAAAAGTTGTCGTCTAAGGCCTTCACACAAGCAGAAGCAGTATGGTGAAAGTACTCCATTGGCAATATCTGAAATATTTTGGGCTTATTAATTATTTACTTGCCACTTTAGTGCAGCAAGAGCAGAAATACTTTTACAGACAATTCAGGCGGCAGTTTTCAGTCTCGCTTCAGATGACAGAGATACAGACAGCAAAGAGCCTTGCAAACACGGAATATTGGAGCAGATGACACCCAGGCATCATAACAAAACGAGAACACACGCTCCTGCCTCAAAGAACTGATTCAGGAATGGCATCCCCTGTCCGTACACACACATTATCCCGAGTCAGCTCCATGCCACTGTAGCATCATTAACGTTTCTGTGTTATTGATGCGTTTTAAATATTTATTAGGCCATTTCCAGGGCCGCAGCATAATCTGCGCCGCAAAACAAAGGCCAAATACTGCTGTGTGTGCCCTTGAATAACAATGACGGGTACAACAAGCACAACATATGGCACTGATTTTGGGTTTAATGTTCAACGGCCAACGCTATAAGGTAGCATTGTCACTTGTAAACTAACTTATGCACAACATGGCAACTGAGCAGGCTCATGTGTTGCAAAGACAAAGAAAAATACACAATCAATTTACACTGACTGGCCACAGAACTATGACCACTTAGGACAATGTAATAACAACTATATTAAATATTCATTTCAAAGCTCAAGTCTTTATTCACACCGGTAAAGCGGAATTGATTCAACGGTATGTTCTTTATTGTGGTTTTAATTTTCCAGTGGTGTAGAACTGTACTTGAGCCTTTGTTGTGCCTTTAAATAGGGTAACCGAAGCATTTGCTCTCAGGATGCAGTACACTTGTACATCCGTACATACCACAGAAACAATAACACACACACACACACACACACACACACACACACACACACACACACACACACACACACACACTTGTGGAAGCAAGGGGGAAAAATATAAGAGTGAATTTTAACAAGTGATTTAAAAGATGCAACAGAATCTGCACATCTCAGATCCACAGGGAGATCATTCCAAAGTCGAGGAGCTCTAACAGAAAATGTTCACTCACCTTTATTTTTAAGTCTTGACTTTGGAACATCCAGGAGGCCTTCACCCGGGGATCTGAGACCACGTGCTAACTCATATGTAGTTAAAACTTCGGACAGGTGGCTCGCAGCCAGTCCCATAAGTGCTTTTTAAGTAATCAGTTGAATCTTAAAATCAATTCTAAAACAGACTGGGAGACAATGAAATTTTGCTAAAATTGGGGCGATGTGGTGCCACCCATCGGAATTATTAAGCCTCACTGCTGCATTTTGAACCAGCTAGGTCATGATTCCGTTCTTGTCTGTCTCCAGCATGTGGCAGAGGAGGGCCTTCCCTCCTGCATGCACACCTGCTGCCAATGTTAATCAGCTGACTATTTATGGACTTCCAAGTTGTCATTTCTCTGTCAGATAATTCATCTTGCTTAGAACACTGCCACTGAGTATTGAATTCTTCTTGATGTGTCATGCGCTTCGTTTTGTTGACCTCGCCATGTTTTTTGCACTTTCCTATGTAAGTCATTTTTCATTGTAGTTGTTCATCTTGGTTTTTTTGTATCATATGTTTTTTCTTCCTCCTCCACAGCAAGAGTGACTGACCAGCTGAGGTGACTCCTCCCTGGTGAGTAGAACTCTTGGAGACTTTGGGGCAAAGCTAAGACAACCTGGTGGAACAATGTCGCAGAGCTGCCCTTCGAACGGTCTCCTTCTAGTGGATCTAGAGCAGGGGTCACCAACATTTTCGGAAGCTAGCTAACTAACGTAAGACTAATACAACAATCCGCAAATAGTCGTTGCCGTGACTGTATGACATCTACGTCAAACAAAAATAACAAAAGACCAAAACTATCCAATCGTAAAAATGTGAAATAACACACACGCAAACTGTAGGTCGTGTGACATTATCACATTAATTATTGAACAGCAATACTAAAATACTTTGGAAAAAATACAAGATTCCACTTTTTTAGGACAGAGGGATTTGGATACTTGTAGCACATCTGTGCAGGATGAGTGGCTAAGAAGCACTTTTCAAGGGGGTTCAGGCCTCAGGCTGGAGCATATGCTCCAAACAGTTCAACGAAAACAAAGACTGCTTTTTTATGGCACTCATGTCATTGATTCCCAGTAATTCTTTGATTCATTTGATCCTGTTGACAAAGCCAACTACTTTACTTCCTCAAAGTGGCCATTTGTGCTCATGTTTGCTGCAGGCCAAACAGCGCATGAGTGATTTAACAACTCAGTCTGGTGATGCAGTAAAAGGTTCATCAATTAGTCAGATAATCTGCGGTTGCCATAGTGAACAATTCTGATGTGCATGCAGTCTGGTCTCATATTCGCACAGTTGACTGGACACAACTCGTTTTGATCCACTTTCATGTATGTATGGGCTGAAGTGTTAAGTTTGGTGCTCGGAGAATTTTCAAAACTTTCAAATGAGTTTAGATTCAGGAAAACTCTTACTCTTATTTTGGCAAGCACACGTGAAAACGTATGAAGGTTCATAGCCAGTAGTTCACGGTGTGTAAAAGTTATCGAAAATGGATGGATGAATGGTGAAACTTTTCTCAACAACTCTGCAACAACTTTCAAAAGCTCAATTGACTTTGTACTTTTTAAATTTTTTTTTTTTTTTTTTTTTGTGGAGCTAAGATTTGTGTAAAGATGCGCTTGAAGCTCTTCCAATCCAAACTGCAAACTAACAAGATACCTGCACTTGAGCAGGTTCTTCACTTAATGGGCTCCTTATTTGAGTCCAGCACAGCTGGACTCAAGCATAAAAACTGCCGCACCTTGATTTTTTTTTTCTTTTTTGTGCCAGTGCAAGCTTCGTTTTGTCTGTTTGGAAATTTGGTAGGCCGCTCGGTGGTGGGCACTCTGGTGGGTCCCTTGGGATGAACTCAGCACACCTGACAATTTGGTGACTGAAAGTCGTCTCAGCTTTACGCCTACAGGAAGGATGCCTAACTATTGATGCAGGTAGTGTAAGATGATTTTGGTGAATTTGATCGAGGTGTAGTCATACAGATTCTGAGATATGCACACGTGTCGTGTCTGTCATCATATTTCATTCCTAAATATGACAACAGCATGCATCGAACCCTCTGAATCATAGCAAAAATCAATTCATTGAACAATTGCGCATTTTTGACCTCATGCGTGGACACCAGCAAATCGTTTTCTCCTTCCGCCTTGTCGAGAATTGTGCGCCCCGTGTGCTCAGATTTTAAAAGGGATGCTTTGATTGGCGGCGAAACATGTTGGCTGTGTTCACGCCTACATTGGCACAAAACACCCTTTTTAAAGTGCCACAGTGCACTGGCTTGCATGGGTCTGTGAAAATACCAAAACTTAGTCAAGGCCGCACTTTACACCGTGCCTCACTCCAGACTTGCAGTGGGTACAAATATAGAGCCCAATGTGTTTATGGGCCATTCCATCTAACTAGTGCCTTTGGATTGTTGTAACACTCTCAAAATAAAGCAGAATTTCTCATAAATATCTGATAATATACCTAGTTAATTACTCAAAATGTGTATTAGCCCAGCTTCGGGAGCTTTATCTTTTTTTATGTCACGTTTTTATTGTACTGAAACTTCTCATTTGATTAACTGGACTGAAAGTAACAGCATGTAAACACTGAAATCATTACAGTATTCAAAAAAGTGAATTTCTAAAATAAACTATATTTTAAAACATAATTTAGGTTAAAAGACTGTGAGGTATTTTGATCTTCCTATGTTGTTGTGACTTGTGGAAGCATCTTCATTATTCATAGGCGATAACATCTTAGGTTAACAGCATTGAGTGAAAACGCAAGGACACAATGACAGTGTGAAGTAAAACTTTTTCTTTTCTACTTCAAGTACAGTTTGCATAATGATGGATAATTTGTAAACGTGATCACATTTTTAAAGGTTTTCTACAGGTATTTTCATATTGAATGGCAAAGCCCAAAAAAAAAGTCGTAGTTGAAATAGGCATCGGATGCTATTTTTCCAGTGTTCAGGGTAGTTTAAATTATTCTCCTAACATATTTATGAAATAGGCAATCCGATCAATGTGCAGGAGACTTTACTTCAGGAAATAATGTATTTTACAGGTCACTCTATCATGTATTTGTACATTTTATTTCCAAGGGGTGCAAATGACAGGTTCGGTGTAATGACTCTTGTGTAGCAATATTTTTTCTTCTTTCATAGGTTTACTCTACTTTATTTGTTATTTACTTCTTTTTGACCTTATTATTTCGATCAGGGATCCTCTAGGGCCCATGGTTTAGATGTTTCCCTCCTCCAACACACCCGATTCAAATGATCGGCTCATCAGCATGCTCTGCAGAAGCCTGAAAACGATCCTGAACATTTGAATCGGGTGTGCTGGAGGAGGGAAACATCTCAAACACGGCTGGCTGGGGCTCTGAAGGACTGGAATTGGTGCTTCCTGAGTTAGAATTAACACAGGGATCCAGCGCATAAAAGTCCTAGGATTTTTTTGACCCATACATAAGGGGGCTGCGCAACCAATTTAGAAATATAAGAAATATATTTTAAAATACATCTAATACATTTCTGAAGGGGCTTAACTGAGGCTATTCGAATTTTTGACTGGATTCTCGCACCCTTTCGCTCTGGTGTAGCAGTGTCACTGGGATTCAGTTAAGAATCGTCCAAGTATTTCTGCTTGGCTCATTTTGAAGCTCAAAAATAGCAAGACAGTAAGTCCACTGAATCATCCTAACACGGTGTTCTCAGCACATTATGAACATCTGCACATAAAAACACAGATTTCGTGCAGTTGACCCATTGCAAGGTTTAATTTGGAATCCCTGTTTTGACATTTAAACAGTCTGTTAAAAACACGTCTGTTCCACTCTGCTTTGAGGAGCCTTGAAATAGTGTCCCTGCATCGTTCGCCTCTCACATATGGCTCCCATAAAGTTTGCGGTTTGGGACCGCACGCATGCGCAGTGGCTCGACACGCAGCGTGTGTAGTTGTATTATTATTGTGAATGGGGGTGGTGGCGATGTGGGGGCGGCTGGTATTTTGGGTGTTCAGTCACAAGAGCAAGAGCGACTCCGCGGAGCCAGGAAGTAGACTGTGTTGGGTGCCTTCACGGCCATACGGAAATTTAATAAGCCACAATGGTGAAAATCTTTTGATGATTTCCTATTTTCGTCATCATTTTGTGTGGACATATGTGTATTTTTACACGTTTTTATGAACATAACCAAACATTGTGAGATACCATAATAATAATAATAATAATAACAATAATAATAATAATAATAATAATAATAATAAAAATAATAATAGTAATAATAATCATAAACATACGAGAATTTGATCATGCCCTTTTGGTGGTATCGTTCATACACTCGGCGTCACGTGATCTGTGGCACATTCATTATTAAATAGGTGGCTTCTCAGCATATCATCTATCGATAATGGGAGAAATGGTGGCTTCAATGTGGGAACTTTGGCTAGGCCTATGGATATGCGGAGGGAGTAGTATTTGATAGTTACAGGTAGAGTAGAAGACGCTCGAGGAGACAGATTGGTAAAGAGACTTTGGTCGAGAGAGAGAGAGAGAGAGAGAGAGAGAGAGAGAGACAGAGAGAGACAGACAGAGACAGACAGAGAGGAAGAGCGAGAGAGAAAGAGCGAGAGAGAGAGAGAGAGAGAGAGCGAGAGAGAGAGAGAGAGAGAGAGCGAGAGAGAGAGAGAGAGAGAGAGCGAGAGAGAGAGAGAGAGAGAGAGACAGAGAGAGAGAGAGAGACGCGGTCAAATTGATCTTGAGGCTTTTTTTCCTGTCTACTTGGGTCACTTAATAAGGCGCACAAGAAGGCAAAGAGAAGGACGCGATCGGGGCAGCAAAAACCATTAGTCACGCGCTTGGAAAGCAGCATTTCACATTTCTCCACACGAGGAAGACGCAAGCCGACTCACACACGGAAGGGAAGTGAGTTGACAGACTCGAAGAAACAACCCCCCCTAAAAAAGTTTGACTGCGCGGGTTCGTTTTATAGTTGATGGTGAGGGGGGGAAAGCGGGGAATAAAGTGAGGAATCCACATTGGGAAAGATGCCGCGGGTAGTTCCGGACCAGAGGAGCAAGTTTGAGAATGAGGAGTTTTTCCGCAAGTTGAGCAGGGAGTGTGAGGTGAGCGTGCACGGCGGAAATAAATACACGTATACACAATTGGCTGCCTGGTTGATGTTATATTCCTGTGTTACTAAGTCCGATACCGTATAAATTCAGTTAATTACCGCCTGAAGTGTAAAAAAAAAAAAACCATCACTACCGCATGTGCGATTCGACTCTTTTGAAAAAGTGACTACTGTATATACGCCTGTTAATACCCAATACGTACACCTGCATTTATTTTAACTTCAAATGAACATTTTGGAAAGTTGCTTCTGACGGATTATTTGCGCGCGTTATTTTGTTGTTTTATTTTTATTATTTTTGTTCTTTTCGAAGCAAAGCACGGTAATTTTAAATCAAAATTCCTGTGGCTTATCTCGAAAAAGCAGGTTAGTGTTGACTTTGCCTATCTAAAAGCGTCTTCCTGCCTACACGATGTGTAAATCGTCGCCGGGCTTCTCAAGATTCTGATGTTTCTTTTCAGATAAAATACACTGGCTTCAGGGACAGACCCCATGAGGAGAGACAAGCCCGCTTCCAGAACGCTTGCAGAGATGGACGGTCAGAAGTAGTAAGTCTCACGAAACTAAACACACAGTCCGCAGGTTCTTTATGTTTTCTTCTTTTTGATTAGTGGAATGCAGGAGTAAAAACAAATAAATAGACAGACAAATAAATAAATACAAGCAAACTATTCTGAGAATAAATGCGGAATGTCGCACCAGGAAGTAAACAAGCTGTCCATCACGCATCATCAGGGCTGACAGGTACTTCCTGCTATAATATTTATCCCAGCAATCATGAGTGTGTCAGCTTTGTGCACAACCAGACATCAACACAATGTCACCCAGACAGGTGGTTGCATCACACTCTCTGGGCTGCAATTTTGATTATAATATTACTAATTATAAGTACTGGTATTCTGCCATGTCTCAGTAAACACGCGAGTGCACTCAAGGCAAAAAAAAAAAAAAAAAAAAAGCAGTGGTTTGAAAAAAAGTCTTCCACAGTTTCAAATGGATTTGTCTGATCTGGAATTAATGGACTTTATCCCATTTGAAATGTCATTTAATTCATTTTGTATACGTTTCCAGTTGATGATATGAGCCCTTAATTTGAGGTTTTCTTGATGTAAAAGTGAACATCCTGCAAACTCATTGTGCATTCATCTCTTTTTGGGTGTATGTCATCGTAATATTGAGATTATTAGTTTGATGTTCAAAATGACCATGTCGAGGATGATTTTGGAGAGTGTGTGTGCTGCTTTTGCCTGTATCTGGACCACAGTCATGGTTTGACAACTTCATGGCACAATTAAAGCGACAAAAATGATCACGGTCATCAGTACAGTCTTATCACGGTATAAAAAATTACAGCTACATAAACCTTAAGCATTGCAAATACTGCACTGTTATTTTGAAAATAAATACAACATCAACAATAGTTTGACCTTTTTGTATGTTCAAAATTGCAAACAACAGCAACCATAATGAATTGTCATCCATACAAGACCACATGAAATTCAATCAAAATACCAAGAATTATGTATTTAAATAACAGCAGTGGTAAAAATGTGCACATGTGCAGTGACACACATGCGTAATGTTGTATTAATGCTCATGGAGTGGTGGGGATGTGGTGGCGGCCAGTATTTGGGGTGTTTTGACTCTCCGGACTAGAGCCAGGAAGTAGACTGACTGCCTTCATGGGCCTGAAGAATTTGGATTTGCCACTGACCTGCCAAAGTGATCAAAAAATGTTCTCTTCTTTTGTAGGTATTTCGTAGTGAGTTCGTAACGAGTCCTTATTGACTTACTTGTATTTCTTTATGTTTTAAATGACGTGACCAAAGGTGATTGGCGGATGACCAGTCCAGTGTGTACCCCGCCTCTCACCAAGTCAGCTGGTGTAAGCGCCAGCTCTCCTGCAAACCAATTGAGGACAAGCGTTGGATGAATGGATGGATGACATGGCCTTTTGACCTGAAATTTCAATAATAACATACATACGCGTGTCTCCTGTAGATACAGGGTTATTATGTTGATTTAAGTCTAAATGCAGTTAAATCCATCCACATTCTTACAAACAATGAAATGCTTGATTTTGAGTAGCAGCGGATGCAGAGTCCTCTCCGACACCTTGGCAATGTATGAGTCGGTACTTGTTTTTATCATTTCTAAGAGTTCTGGAGACAAGGGTACTGCCCACTACCATGCACTGTGGCCGCAGAGCAGAAACACAGATTTTTGCATGAAAAAAGCCCATCGTTACAAACACTTTTGCCATAGTTCTCTTTCTAGGTGAAAAAAATATCACTGCTTTACCCTTAACCAGTCGTAGCTACATCCGAACATATGCATGTCTTCTTCTACGGGTCGCATCTGCTTCTTTCTTCACCTGTTCACCGGAACAAGCCCAAAAAATGACCAATCACACCCAGAAGCTCTAAATAAAGAAATGAGGATAGTTAAAACTTTAAATGGTTTCAAACAGTTTCACATTGTATCACTGTGATCAGTAAATCATCAACTGTTTCATCTATAAGTAGAATCAAGTGGTTGATTTCACAAAAGGAAAATGGTCTCATTTTATTTTAGTTCCATGTCTGCAAAGAAAAACCACACTTCCTCTTAAAAATAAAGTAGCTTTTGATCTGCGATTGGCTGGCAACCAGTTCAGGGTGTCCCCCGCCTCCTGCCCAAAGATAGCTGGGATAGGCTCCAGCACGCCCGTGACCCGCATGAGGATAAGCAGATCAGAAAATGGATGGATGGATGGATGGATGGTGGCTTTTAATAGGTTGATAACATTATAACACACTCATATTGTATAGTGTTATGCCTCCAGACATATTGAGCCAAATCTGTTTCAAGTCTTGTCCAATTATGCTGTCCAAAAATAGTGATATTTGGCAATAAGACACTTTGACATTCCTTCAGTATTTTCACGTCACCATCTCAGCAGGGAGTGATGGAGCCCGTCTAGTCTTACCATCTTTCCTGGTCGGTGGATGCGTCTGACTGTCTGTCCTCACTGTATTTATAATCTCTTTCATCACTGTGACAATTGATGGCTTAAGTTGTAATAGGTCCACAGCAGCCGTGACATCATGTCGCTGATTTACCGTATCTATATCTAAAGACCGCCTGCTATTTTCACGGTCAGTGCGAACAACGAGCAGACACAAAGACACCCCAGTGTGACTTCAAGGCTTCTTTTTATAGCCAAGTCCGGCAGACAGGAACCGCATCACCAGTGCAATGATCAATCCAAGTTAGCCTACGCTTTAGACATACAAGTTTGGTTGATTTTTTTTTCCCTGTGCGGGACATCGGGTCTCTTTGTATAATGTCATACTTATGGAATCACTGCCCAAATCATAATAACACCATCTAATATGTGGTTTACACAACTTGTATAACGTAAATGTCGTTCTCCAATCTGTCATTAAAGCAAATGTGAATGGTTTGAAGAAGAATTAATACATATTGTACAGTATTTATAAATTCATTCAGCCAGATCTTCACCTCGGTGTCCAGATAAAGTTGATGCTTTTGAAGTACACCCATTGGTCAATTGTTGAGGTACAACTGCACAACATTAGTATCTAGCCCCTGCGAGGGGCACATGAAAAGCTAAGCGCTAATCAAGATAATTGTCAGAGAGCTGTTTGTTTCTCTCTTACTAAAAGCATCTTCTCTTTTAAATCTAAAGAGATTTGCTGACATAGTCACAGTTAAAAACGATGCAATATGTATGCATATAATATAAAAAATAAACACGCTCTTATCGGATAATACGGTTGATTTTGTATGTGGATTTATTTTTTTAAAATCACATTTTCTTTCGCAATCAAGGAACACGCAGACTAAACGTGGTGAGAAATCTTAAAATGTTCACAGTCGTTGTGATAGATGGGCCGATAAATCAAAATAAGTTTGCCTCAACGTGCTCAGTATGAGTCGCACTTTAAACAACTCTTGCTTTTCATGCCGGGCTGGACTCTGGTCTTGCCATCTCCCTTCTATTTCCCTTCCCGTTTTTGTTGAACTTCTCTTTTGTCCTCCTTCCTGCCGTTGCCCATGTTCCCTCCATTTTTCTTTCTCATCTTTCTCTGTGTTCCTCCTTCACCCCCCCCTCCCTCTTTTGCCTCTCACACAAGCCTCTCTCTTCTTCCCTCCTTTTCTTTCTCGCGGTAGTAGGCAGCAAATTACTGTCAGATGGTTGTAATCCAATACGTCAAATAGGGCAGAAATTAGGACTTGGGTGTTCTTAGATTCTCTCAAAGCGTGTTTGCGCCTGTGTGTGTGTGTGTGTGTGTGTGTGTGTGTGTGTGTGTGTGTGTGTGTGTGTGAGAGTGC
>NW_017805498.1:1566735-1597605 GCF_001891065.2 Hippocampus comes | reverse complement strand
GTGTGCGCGTGTGTGTGTGTGTGTGTGTGTGTGTGTGTGTGTGTGTGTGTGTGTGTGTGTGTGTGTGTGTGTGTGTGTTTTGTGCTGGCGTGGGAGAGAGACAGAGACACAGAATCATGGCATCCTTTATTATTTTATTTGGAATGTTTTCATGACATATTCACCCTATGTTTTTACTCTTGCATTCAGGCTTTCGCTCCCGATCCTCTCAAATATGACACAGTACATAATTCATACGCACCCAGCTAAGATCCAGCCTAAATGTCCTTAGTATTGATCTGTCTCAGACACACACACACACACACACACACACACACACACACACACACCCGCACACAAATGCATAAAAATGGAAATTTCTTACTTAATGTTCTGCCTGGACAAATCGTTGCTCTCTGACGGAACAGTGCATTCAATCAATTTTTCATCTCATTTGTTTTTCAGCGTGTGTGTGTGTGTGTGTGTGTGCAACAAAGCACGTGAAAGTGTGTTCTCCATCCAGAGCCTGAAGCCATTTTAAAGAGGTTAAATAGTTAGAAAATGAGTTTAATTCATAATTTTAATATCCGAAAAAGGTATGTAAACACTTTAATGAACTCCACCTTAAAAGCTTCGCCAGTTTGCCTCAAGGAATTCGACATCGGAACTCTGGCATCTACTTTTTACTTTAAGAGAAAAAATATTCCACGCACGTTGCTGCTATTTAGCGTCAGAGGTTTGATTTAAGGCTCTGTGACTTTGGAGGAAATTGCTGACCATTTAGCATGTTGTACTCGATCTACTCATCCAACCAGAAACTCATGCTGCAATCCTGCCCAAGTAATCGTGCATTTTTCTTGACAGACCAGATATAACTCTTCGGACTTTCATAATTTTTCAAAGTGTCTAATATCAGTCCTTTCGTTCTCCTTCTCCACAGGCCTTTGTCGCAACAGGCACCAACCTCTCCCTCCAGTTCTTTCCAGCCAACTTGCATGGAGATCAGAGACAGGTTCCTACGAGGGAGTATGTTGACTTTGAGAGAGAGACAGGAAAGGTAGGGCTTTATGCGCAAACAAACACGAGCACACTCTCTCATTTGTTTATCAAATGCAAGGAAATACTGGTGGAAGAGTACATTTTATGCCGATGCCAATTCCACCATACAAATTATTACTCTGTGAACAATTTTTTTATCGATTGTTTTTTTTTTCTTGAAGAGTGAGCGGGGAAATACATTATAGACACACCTGCAAAACAGAGCACATATTTTACACTTTTTTTTTTTTTTTTTTTTACATATTACATAGTTTAATCCCTCTCACACTGTAATGGCACAACTTTTAACCACATTGTAAATATACAGTGCCATGAAAAAGTTGTCCTCCTCTTGTCAAACTCCCTTTTTTTTTTTTTTGTATAGTTTCCCCAAATGAACCTTCAAGATCATAAAACACATGTACACATCAGACACAGATAACCCGCTAAACATAAAATAATGACATTTAAAATGATTTTATTTATGAAGAAAAAAAATCCAATTCAATGCAAATGGAATGGCACGGTTCCAAAACGCTTGGGATAATATTCTCTGGACTGATGAGGTACATGGTGAACGTTTTGGAAGGTGTGGCACGTTAACATCTGGCTTCAACGTAACACAGCACTTGAGAAAAAGAACATCCTACCAACAGTCAAACATGGTGGCAGTCGTGGGGGGTGGGGGGGGTGTCACTCTCCTGCGTGTTTTAGATGTTTCCCTCCTACAACACACCTGATTCAAATCATCAGGATCAATCTCAGGCTTCTGCAGAGCTTGCTGAAGTCAATTTGAATCCGAATGCTGTGGCATGACCAGAAAAAAGCCATTGATGCTTGGACCCCAATCCCATTGTTGCTCAATTAAATCTTTCGGGTGTGTCAAAATACCTCCACAGAGATGGGAAAAACTTGATTTGAGTTATTGCTGCTGAGGTTGGCCCAACCAGTTTTTATGTTGCGGGGTCAACTAAGTACACTTCCAGACAGGAGTGTGGCAGTTAGCTTTGAAAATGTTTTTTATTCATTGTAGTCATTTAAAAACAGCATTTTTATGTTGAGTTATCGTTGTCTGATATTTACATTTGTTTCATTCATCTTAAAGTGGGGAAACCAAGCAAAAAAATATATATATATCCAAATTCACAAAGCAGGCAAATATGTTTTCACGCCACTGGATTTAAACGAAAAAGCGAAACAAATTACAAGCATAAAATTCTTCGAAAACACTGCACATAGGGCAAGGTGACCTGTGATGTCATTGAATCTCTGTGCAAATGTTTCGGTGGGAAATGTGGCCGACAGCGGCTTCTCCGAATGTTTTCTTCTGAGAGTGTTTTACTGTTCTCCCAGCATCCAGTAAATGGCTTAAAAGTGACCGCTTTTACAGGCATAGATTAGTGTGTCACGATTAAAGATGGACGACACAGTAAAATGTAATCTTGTCTGATTCATTTCTACCATTACCTGTAATTGGTGTGACCCTCATTTAGGAGAAGTCACAGAGGTGGAATCACTGCTGAGCTCCCATTCATGAGGGTGACTGGGTTCACTCGAAATCACAGCCAACGTGAAATAACCGGGAGAGATCAGACAGCATTTGTGCAGAGAGCAACGCAACGCTACTGCTGTGATTGTTAATTGTCTCCCTTGACACCTCGCCTAAATTTATAGCTTGTGTGTGTGTGTGTGTGTGTGTGTGTGTGTGTGTGTGTGTGCGCGTGTGTCAGAAGGCCCCTCCATGGACACTGGCCAGCTGAAATGCATGCTGGCTGGCAGCTCATTAAAAATGCAGTCTGTCGAATCGATGGACCTCCTTGCCCCAGAGCTGACGGACTAATCTCAATTATTTAACACGAGAGCACTGATGGTTTGCAACTCAACGTTGTGTTGATGACTGTTGCACTGCGTAATTGGGGGTGTGAGAGAGAATGAGAGAGGGAAGGTTACTCCATGCAGTGTATTTTGGGGCTGTGTGTGTGTGTGTGTGTGTGTGTGTGTGTGTGTGTGTGTGTGTGTGTGTGTGTGTGTGTGTGTGTGTGTGTGTTAGGAAGTTGATAGCGCCTTCTTTGTTGCCTCAACTGTGCTCACAGATCTATGAAGTTTTAATGAGGCTAGGAATATCACCATAAAGCAGTTGCACAGTTGTTTTGCAAAAGCAAAGTCAAGGACACGTTGACCATTGAAATAAACATGATGTAGAGTACAAATATTTTATGAGGGTTTTTCAGAAATGTGCAAGTGTAATATACGGTTGCAGTTGTTTATGTAAGAGTAATGTATGATGCAAGGAGACAGACAGACATGATGTGGTTTTCTAAAAGCCAATGCTCTGTTAAAAAAAAAAAAAAAAAAAGTGATATTTTTAAAAGGCTGTTATTCATTTCAGCCTTAACAGTCTACTTTTTAGGTAGTAATCTGAGACATGCAGCTTTCATTTATTCAAATCATATACGATGAACGACAGAGAGTAGGGTGCTTGCAAAAATGTTTCTCAGCTTTTCTTTCAGAGAGATCTATTAAGCGATATGTAAAATGTTAGTTTGTGGCAGTTTGTTTTTAAACTAATGGGCCTAGGAATCAAGTAATTGCTCTCATTTAAGCCATTTTCAAATATTGTGTTTTGTTCAGTTCATGTGACGGATCGGGAAAAATGTTTGTGTGCGTGCGTGCAGGTGTGAGCGTCTGCGTGTGTGTGTGTGTGTGTGTGTGTGTGTGTGTGTGTGTGTGTGTGTGTGCGCGCGCGTGCGTGTGCGTGTACACGTGCACAAAATTCACGGCTCAGTTTGATTCAATACACTACTTTCAGGGTTTGACATTTTTTAAATCTATTTTCTTTAATTGCAGAGTTTTATTGCATTTTGGAGAACAAAAATTACTTCTATGCTTCTCCATTTCCCATGACAAAAGACACAAAGACGGTTTGAGATCCTTTCCTCTTTGCTCGAAGCTCTGTCACAGCAAGACATACACTCTCTTCACCCTCGACTCACATGTTGTAAATAACTGACTCTCATTCATGCCATTTTTAGACAGTAGAAGACACAAAATTAGGGTCAGAATTGCAAACGAACCAGTTAAAAAAAGGTTGGAATAGTCTATAGCAGAGCTGCCAAACAAGAGAAATCCACTTCCAGAACACACTGGCTGAATTTTTAACATTATGTCAAGTACATTACTGGATTACTGGCATTTATGGCTGAGACTCAGACACTTAAGTTCACTCGATGAAATTATGTCATTGTACCCTTATTCGTTTCTCAGTCTTGAATTTTCCATTCTTCATTTTTCCATTTTTCAGATTCTTCCATTCATTCCATTCCCTGCAATATAAATTTTTATATTGTATTATGTATTTGTTCAAAAATCCAAATTACATCTGAATGGGCTTTCCATTGCACAATCAGTGTTTATTTGAACAAGTATGACAAAACGAATGGTTAAAATGGACAAAAAGGGACCAATCAACATGCGTTCAGATTTATCAAGTCAAACAATATTTAGGCAGTGAACAGGGCACTTCCTGTTAGGGCTCTTATTTGAAACCCATTGTGACCACTTTGGGTGCACTATTTATTGGACTGAAGCTAATTTCACGATCACCATGGCAATGTGTTTGTATGCACATGAATTCTACTGACATGACTTACTGGTTAGCACGTCAGCCTCACAGTGCGGAGGTGCAGGGTTCCATTCCCGCCCCGGCTTTCTTGTGTGGAGTTTGCATGTTCTCCCTGTTCCTGCGTGGGTTTTCTCCTGTTACTCCGGTTTCCTCCCACATTCCAAAAACATGCATGGCAGGTTAATGGAACACTCGAAATTGTCCCTAGTGTGAGTGTGGGCGCGGACGGTTGTTCGCCCTGCGATTGGCTGGCAACTAGTTTAGGGTGTCCGCCGCCTACTGCCTGAAGACAGTTGGGATAGGCCCCAGCACGCCCCACGACCCTTGCCAGGAGAAGAAGATCAGAAAAAGGATGGATCGATGGATGACTTACTGGCCAATGACGCACACAGACGAACCAAATCACGATAGTGCGCACAAACACATACTACCCTCAGACTGACTGCATCACACCACTGCGCATGTGCAAATACCGTAAACTAAATCTATGCAAGGACATTACACAAATCCATACAAATTATTCAAGGTTTAAAATGCCCAAGTAAAAAGATTAACCCATTTCTCTTAGAAGAAATCACTTTTTTTTATTTTTTTTACAGGATTAGCAGTTTTTATGTCATCGGCGCTAACACCGAGAGAAGCCGGCATTCGCAGCATGCTTTGCTGCAGTTATAATTAACACTTATGGCTGTGTTTATATGCTTAAAGCACATAATGTCTGGGTGTACTTGCAGTGAAGAGGACATTCAGACTTACTACATCCAGCTCTCTTTGCTAATTTCACAATGAACTTGCCGGCCACTAAACCCGGACCACTGTATCGAACATTTCATTCCAGCTGCACATATTGTTGCACCCACTAATATACATTTGTTAATACATTTCCATGTTATTTTTGTACATGTTAGTCTTAGGAAAGTTAATATGAATATCCACTGTGCTTGTCAGCCACACCCAAACACTGACAATGCCAAACCAAAGCAGCAGTAGCACATCCAGGTTACTTGAATAGTGTGTGTGTGCCTGTGCATGAATCTGTGTGTGCGTGTGTGTGTGTGTGTCAAAGAGACACAAACTCATGCGTCCTTTAAGGCCTAATCGGAGCCAGCTGGGGACAGTTCATTTTAGTGTTAGCAGCTAACAAGCTAGCGAGCATTGGCTTCTCTGAATTCCATCCATCCATTTACTGCTGCTTATCCGGGGTCGGGTCGCGGGGGCAGCAGCTTTAGTAGGGAAACCCAGACTTCCCTCTCCCCAGCCACTTCTTCTAGCTCTTCCTGGCGGATCCTGAGGCGTTCCGAGGCCAGCTGGGTGACATAGTCTCTCCAGCGTGTCCTGGGTTGACCCCGAGGTCTCCTGCCAGTGGGACATGCCCGGAACACCTCACCAGGGAGGCGCCCAGGAGGCATCCTAATCAGATGCCCGAGCCACGTCATCTGTCTCCTCTCGATGTGGAGAAGAAGCGGCTCTACTCCGAGCCCCTCCCGGATGACTGAGCTTCTCACCTTATCTCTAAGGGAGAGCCCGGATACCCTGCGGAGAAAACTCATTTCGGCCGCTTGTATCCGGGATCTCGTTCTTTCGGTCACGACCCATAGCTCGTGACCATAGATGAGGGTTTGGACATAGATCGACCGGTAAATTGAGAGCTTCGACCTTTGGCTCAGCTCCTTCTTTACCACGACAGACTGATACAAGGTCCGCATCACGGCAGACGCTGCACCGATAAGACTGTCGATCTCTTGCTCCCTCCTGCCCTCACTCGTGAACAAGACCCCAAGATAGTTAAACTCCTCCACTTGGGGCAAGATCTCCTCCCCGTCCCGGAGAGGGCACTCCACCCTTTTCCAACTGAGGACCATTGTTTCAGATTTGGAGGAGCTGATCCTCATCCCAACCGCTTCACACCCGGCCGTGAAATGCTCCAATGAGAGTTGGAGGGCCCTGATTGAAGGAGCCAACAATACCACATCATCTGCAAGAAGCAGAGATGTAATACTGAGGCCATCAAAACGGACCCCCTCAACGCTTCGGCTGCGCCTAGAAATTGTGTCCATAAAGGTTATGAACAGAAGCGGCGACAAAGGGCAGCCTTGGCGTAGGTCAACCCTCACTGGAAACGATTCTGACTTACTGCCGGCAATGCGAACCAAACTCTGACATCGGTGGTATAGGGACCGAACAGTCCATATCAGAGGGTTCGGTACCCCATACCCCTGAAGCACCCCCCACAGAACTCCTCGAGGCACACGGTCAAACGCCTTCTCCAAGTCCACAAAGCACATGTAGACTTGTTGGGCGAGTTCTCATGTACCCTCGAGGACCCTGCTAGGGGTGCAGAGCTGGTCCACTGTTCCACGGCCGGGACGAAAAACATCCTGCTCCTCCTCAATCTGAGGCTCGACTTCCTGATGGACCCTCCTCTCCAGCACCCCTGAATAGACCTTACCAGGGAGGCTTCGGAATGTGATCCCTCTGTATTTGGAACACACCCTCCGATCCCCCTTTTTAAACAGAGGGACCACCACCGCGGTCTGCCAATCCAGAGGCAGTCTCCCGATGACCACGCCCCATCCGCACTGTCCACAGTGTTAGTGGTGGACCAGAATTTCCTCGAAGCCGACCGGAAGTCAGCTTCCATGGCCTCACCAAACTCTTCCCACGCCCGAGTTTTTGCCTCGGCGACCAGCGAAGCTGCGTTCCGCTTAGTCAGTCGATACCCATCAGCTGGGGGGAAATAAGACCCCGAAAACGCTCTTGTTTTTGATCATCCTTTGCAGTGGGACCACTCCTCAATGCTCTGATAGTTTGCAAGTCAATTCTCAGTTTCTGGCTGCATATGCTCCTTTAATTGGATACCACTGGATAATGGTGAAATGTCAATGTTGTAGATTTTGCCGTCCGTCCATTTTCGAGTTGCGAGTGAATTGGAGACCGGCCGGCCCCCTGCGCCCCGTCCCAGATTAACTTTTGTCGTGTGACGTCCACTGTACGAACCCTCCCTCACCGCTGTCGTCTAATACGTTTAGGCACGTGATGGCTGCCCTAATTCTCTGCACGGTGTTGGTTTTTAATGTCAACTGCGTAGCTTGTCCCATCTCAAATTGTAAAGGCCTCCGCTTCTCTGAAATGTTTTACTGCACACGTGTGCATGGTTGCTTCCACAAAACTTGCATAAGTACACTTTTTGTAAAAATTGTGGAATATCATTCCAGTGTGCGCCTTGCTTACTGTTTCCGGCTGACCCCTTGCAAATTTTTGCTGTGCATTATGGCATTGTTTTCCTTTGTGACCATCTCATTGTCCAGTGTGTGTCTCTTGTCCAGCACTAAATTGCACATGCTACTTCTCATTGGACCCATCACAGCCGTAACCATGTGTTAAAAATGTTGCCAGTAAAATATGTCAGTATAGAGGTGTATTTTTCAGTTGCATTTTTCCCAGAGAAACTAATTAATTTCTACAACAATGAAGCCACACACTTTTTTGTTGTATTGCTTTTGTTTTGAATGGTTTAACAAAAGAAAAGGTATTCTGCCCCTTTTGGTAAATAACACCTTGCATTAAAGGCATGATTTGTACGTCCATCCCTTATGTAAACAGATACTTGCTATTTGATTGTGAACCTTTATCTAGAAGCATGTGGTTTTTGTCCATGCCATTAATCTCTCTGACACAATCACACACAAACATTGACGTGTGACAGGAGAAGGCGTTGCTGCTTAAAATGAATCACTAAATGAAAGGCCTTGGTGTCAGATAAGAAGTGTTTTGAACAGAAGCTGTGCCAAGGGTTCTTCACCAGTCGGTGACATCATCAAAGTCTCCCCCACTAATTGCTTCCCTCTGTTACGGCTGCTCTCAGGGTCTCCCTCTTAGCAAAGGCGAGTGTACCACAAAACACATGCACATACTCACATGCCATCCAGGTTTCATATTTCCTGCCCTAGGCTGAAGAGCAATGACCACACCCATTCCCACAATGCACCGCACCACACTCAGCCCACATCCTCTGTTAACATCCTCCCCGTGTGCCTTTGTTGGACCGTATCGCTCCGCACGCAGAGGTAGACAAATGTGTGTTGTCCGAGAGATTCCCGAATAACTGACAGTGACACAAGGTCCGATGCAGTGAGAGCTCAGGCCGGTGTGATATCCAGCATGTGTGTGTCAGCTGCATTCCTCCGTTGTATGTCCTTCTCATCCAGTAGCCGTGGGAGGAGTGAAATATGCGAGACGGTTTACCTGGCTTGTCATTGCAGTCAAACATAATTATCATTTGGTTGGCAGGTCTACAATTTGAAAAAAAAAAAAGGGTTGCCCACAAAATTGGAGCGCAACAAAATAATACAGACACCATTATATTCATGGTTAACAGAATTTCCTCCTGTTGAGAGAGAATGTCTTCAGTTTTGTTTGTGTGAAACCAGCGTAAATCAAAATCACAGTATTTAACCGATTTTAAGAAAACATTGTGGAGGATTTTTTTTTTTTTTTTTTTTTTTTTAATGTTTCCACTTGTCAGGTTTGGTTTGTGTGACTACTGCTCATGCACTCTGTTTGGTCAAGTGAGAATAAACTCTGATGTGATCCAGATACATTTGTAAAAAAACATTCTCTAACTTTCAGATACCATCTTCTATTGCATTCCAAGCTCTGGCTATCAGGCACAGTTTATAGATAGAAAGCAAACTGATCAAACAACTTTAGTTTGAGTTCAGATGTTTGGCAAACTCTTTTCTCCCTTCACAAAACAGCATACAGTATGTCGTGTGAGAAAAATACCTGTTGGTAGTGAAATGAATTGGGATGACTGACCCATTTTAGACAGGTCACTTCACAATGCAAACTTCAGTGAATGATGAATGATAATTCTATGTGCATTTGCATGGCATTTCCATGTGCGTGAAAGCCATAGGAACAAGCAGCTGTTGGTTCGTACAAAGAGGAACCCAAATGCATACAAGCTCACAATGGAGAGGCAAAAAGAAAAAAAAAACAACTGCCGCGAGCCATTATAACATTACGATGCAATGGTAAACATGAGGAAAATGCTTTCAGTGTTTTAATTCAGAACAAGAAACATGTCGGGGTTGACAAAGTGTGGAGAATAGTCTGCGGGAGCGTGTGTTCAGGGGGTGGACCCTGGGATTTCGGAAACGGAACAAAAATTTTCACAAAAGGGTTCAAAGATGCTGCGGGCTTACACAGTGCCTTATATCTGGCTTCATTTTACATTCATACATCCATAACAACAAATTATACATCAGTCATGATTATTTCTCTCAAATGAAAACACGAGTTTTCATCCCCTGAGTGGGTCCCATTTTTGTTCTGGCCAATTCTTCCTTATTGACTTTCATAAATCCAAGAGAATGTGGAACAGTGTGTGTGTGTGTGTGTGTGTGTGTGTGTGTGTGTGTGTTTTAATCTCTGTATCTACAGTGTGTGTGTATTCTATTTCAACTCTCACTATGTCTGTGTGGGCGCATATGCCATACAAAAGACCTGTAATGCTTGCTCTGTGGTTTGGAACAAGGTTTGCCACTAACATGGTCCTTCTCCACCTGCTGCTGTCATCCCTGGCACACACACACACACACACACACACACACACACACACACAAAACACTTAACCTAACACCCCTCAATTTGTCTTTTCCCCGAAAAAATTGATTGTGCCATGTCAGATGAGGAAACATGTCCATGCGGAACTGATCAAAAAATGTAGCATTTTTTCAACCAACACAATCCATGGAACTTAAGCAGGAAGCTGAACTTAAAATTTAAAACGATAGTTTATACCGTGTCGAGAACGTCCCCAGCATCAGTTCCTCATGAGCAGTGTGATTAATCCCCCAAACATCAGAACTGACGTGACATCAGCGCAATGTTTGTGTCATGTTCAAGTAGCTAGCTGTGAAAGGCTCACAGCGTGTGTGTGAATCAGGGATGACTCATGAGACAAATACTTGGGTCATTTTCCTTAATGTCCTGGAAATGTGTGACCCATGTTGATCAACTGGCACATTGATTCACATTGATGGAACACAACTTGAACTTTAAGTCAAGGACAAATGACAAAATAAACACAAAGAACATCTATAAGGTTGTGTGATGAAAGTGTGTCGATGCGTTGGGGCCACATACTGTCACTCCTCAGGAATTGGAAGACAAAGATGCCTATTGTGTTATCGCCACTGGTGGGCGTTATGTCGTGTCTTATGGGCAGTTGTTAGATGCTGACTGGATGGTTGGCACGAGACTGAATGAGAGATGCTGTGCCAACTCTTCACTCCACATCTGTGTCACACACTCTCCGCCAACACTCACTGTTTCACGCACGCACGCAGGAACACACACCAGAACCATCCCCATCCCCAGACCTCAGACTTGAGGGGGCACATGAAATGGATGAGGGGGCCCATTTATTTTGAATACCCTACAGATAGACTTTACTTTGCTCCATATGTTTGATGCTACTGTATTCAATTTTGCGCAGCACTGCCACTCTCAGTCAACAGTCCAGAATGGCGGCCTTTGCGACCACCGCTGTCAAATATTACCGTAGACCACATTTACAGTACATTTACATAGACGCCATCTTGAGTAGGTCCACACCGCAGTCATATCGGATTTGTCAAAGTGAAGCGATTTGGGAAGATGCCTCGTTCACTTGCTCCTTGGAGATGTATCATCAAACCACAACTCATTGGATCAACACGAACCGTTGTTTTGGACAGTCTAAATGCGTAATATACAAAACTAAATGCTGCTTAGTTGCTGAAAACTGCAATCAATATTCACCAACATTTCTGTGGACATCTCTCCTTTTCAAGATGAATGATCTCACCAATATTAGCGATTTATGGTGATACCGTTTCCCTCCCCAGAAGGGCATCACTAAAGAAGCTCATGTCAGTGACGGAAGAAAACGCTTTGTCCATAAAATATATTTTGAGGCGATAGATGCGACCTTTTTAGAATGTGATGTGGGCATGAGTACAGATTGTAGTTTTTTGACGTATGTGCAGGACTCTTGTATGCCAACATGTGACATATTTGTCACATGTTGGCCTGTCCACTAGGGGTGATTAATTCGAGTCCTTTGGTTTAAAAAAATGCTCTTGTAATTGCTTCTGCTTCAAGTACTTATTTGGTGTGTACCGTTGGGAAGACAATCAAGCCAGCCGCAGCAACTCTTGTTCATGTAATGCATGACAGTAATACGCGGAGAGAAAGCCAACTTAAACATAAACTTTTGTTTAGCAAAGATTACTTGGACGTCAGTGCCTTGTCACGCTTTCATTTTCAAGTTATTTCCGGCAGCGCGTGGAAACAACATCAACTGCCTTGACTTGTCTTCCCGACTGTAGTTGGGGCCAGTTTGTATTGCTGTCACAAACTGTTGCCACCAATATCAACACCGTCATACTGAAATCATGTTCAATCACTAATTAAGGGTGCTAAAAAAAAACAAACTCCAGTGAATTATGCTGACATTAACATACAGCAACTATTGCCAGCATTATCGTGTATTAGTGCTTCACAGCTACCCAAGAAGCAAGTGCCCCATATTGGCTGGCGAGAGCTGTCTGACTACTTTTCAAAGGCAGTTTCATAAGTGAAAATGACTGCCCACTTTTGCTGACAGTCTGACACAGTTTCAGTTTCTACTGATCAACTTTTTAAAACACCAGGCTGACCTGAATGTGCTGTTTTATCCACTACACCCCCAGGATTGTTATTTCTGGTTTCTGTCAGTCTTTGTCGGCAGGTAAATGAGCTTGAGTTGAATCACCTGTGGCTAAAGGCCAACTGTGGCAGGTTTTTTTACTCGCAGGACCTGCATTTGCCACCTCAGCTAAAAAAAAAAAATCAGAAGCTTGCTCTGACATTGTTTAACACAATCTTGGGTGCCTGGTACTTCTTTAGCTTCTGTGCTAAACAAATATGTTGTGGTGCCAGGCATTTAAACAGTTGCTTGAATGTGTGTTCAAGACATTAAAAAGAGTCTGAATCTTAATTGAAACGATTATTCTTTATTCATTCATTCATTCATCTTCCGAACCGCTTAATCCTCACTAGGGTCACGGGGGGTGCTGGAGCCTATCCCAGCCGTCTTTGGGCAGTAGGGGGGGGACACCCTGAACCGGTTGCCAGCCAATCGCAGGGCCCACAGAGACGAACAACCATCACCGCTCACACTCACACCTAGGGACAATTTAGCGTGTTCAATCAGCCTGCCATGCATGTTTTTGGCACGTGGGAGGAAACCGGAGTACCCGGAGAAAACCCACGCAGGCCCGGGGAGAACATGCAAACTCCACACAGGGAGGCCGGAGCTGGAATTGAACCTGGTACCTCTGCACTGTGAAGTCGACGTGCTAACCACTGGACTACCAGGCCGCCCGATTATTCTTTATGAAAAGTAAATTACAAACCCTGCAGCAACAAACCCAAATGTCCATATGTGTGTGTGTGTGTGTGTGTGTGTGTAAGGAATTCAAATACATAATTTTAAAATAAAGACCTGGCGTCCTGAGCACTACGTGGCATGCTGGCAACAGCACATCGCTTCCTGTACAGTACACTACCTTCATCCGATCAAACCAATGCTTTCAGGAGCGACCAAATAACGGAGCTCCTCCATTTTTCTGAGGAGGCTGAATTTTACGCCACATTTTGCTGTTTTCCCTTTCCTTTTTTCGATGTGTGTGTGTGTGTGTGTGTGTGTGTTAGCAAATGGATGTGGGGGTTGACATGGTTCTCAGAGGAAGTCTGTGGTTGGACCGTTTCTGCATATTTTCCCCTCATACAGACACACAGTATATACACACACACACACACACACACACACACACACACACACACACACACACACACACACACACACACACACACACATAAACGCACACACGAATATTTTCCTTGTCAAGCAAAATGAAGTTTTCTTTTTAAAGTATCATTCTGCTCCAATGACGTGGAAGCCATCTCTCGCTTTCTGCGACTAATATTTCTCTTCTCTCCTTGTCTTTGCACAAGTACGCACGCACATCTGACTGGAATAAACATAAAAACCCACAGCCTCTCGGGGTGCGGTCCCCCTACATCCTCTGTGCAGTGTGAGTAGCTGTGGTAAAAGAGGTCCCTGTCTGAGCTCCTCTATAAATACTTTGGAGCCTAGCGCTGTTTTAAAATATAAAAATAAAAAGTCAGTGTTCCATAATATGTCCCCTTTGAAGACATTCTTTTTCGAATCCTATTTCCATTCATTTCTTACGGTAATTATGGTTTTGAAATCTGAGCAAATTGAGTTGTTTTCATTCAAAGATGCGGATTATTTTGACATTCAGGCATTAAGAAACCAAACAAGATAAATCATAATAATAATAATAATAAGAAGAAGAAGAATACAATGTAACTGCAGCTCTAACTTGAAAGAAAAGACAAGTTAATTAAAAAAAAAATGGAGGGAGCTAATTTTCACATTGACTGTGCCCTATAAGTACAGAAATGCTTCATGTGCTTTGAGACTGAAATCAGTATTCCTTTGAAAAACACCACAAACTCATAACATTGCCATAGAAACCTTACTGAAATAGAAAACATTTCGGGCCCTGTATTTGTGCCCAACTCAAGTGTAGCACAAATCGCACGTTTATTGTGTTCATGTGTGGAGCTTCCTTTATTTTGGCATTTCCGCAGACGCGCATAGTAGAAACGGGCATTTGCACCATTGTGGGCGTGAACACACCCGCCTTGCCTCCCGGCCAATGAAAGTGGTTCCTCTCATTCCCTGTAAATTCAGCACAGGATAGGCGCACGGTCAACATGGCCGAAGCCGAAACTGACTCGCTGGAGTCCTTGCAGGATATTGATGTGTGTAAAGTACATTTATAAGGAATTGCAAACAGACCTGCACTGATGATATAAAGTTGGAGAAATCACCCTGTATGAAGTGGGCACCTGGAGACGGCCTTCCACCCCAATCATTTGTGTCCGTGTGTGACCCCAAAAGTAGCTGGGCTGATGGTAAAAATAAGATATAATTTTAAAAAAAGGCGCTCGGTCCCCCGGAGTGCCCAGCCTGGCGCAGCGTGTTCTATCAAATTGTTAAACATGCTAAACAAGGTTTGCACTTGCACAAAATGATGATGATATGAAGATTTTTCTAGTTTACATACCAAGCGCATGAGCATTGTCTACACATAGAGCCCCATATGTTGACCTAAAACAAAACTGGCTGACTCAGTCTTTCTGTTGCATCATGGAAATCTTGAAATTATTTGGGTTTTTTGTTTGTTTGGGGGGTTTTGGGGGGTTTAGGAGGGGGTCTTACTGGGGAGTCAATTTTAAGCAATGGTAAATAACTCATGTCATGTTCTATACAGCCTGCATGTCCTACTATGTTGTTATATCATAGTGAAGATATTTATTGTGAGTGTTTGCTTCTTTGTTTCCTCAGGTCCATTTAAAGGCTCCAATGATCTTGAATGGAGTGTGTGTGATTTGGAGAGGTTGGATTGACCTGCAGAGGCTGGACGGGATGGGGTTCCTGGAATATGATGATGAGAGGGCGCAGGTACCAGAGCACATACTAAATTCACATGCCTTCCTACTGTATCTCACTTAGGATTTTTTTTTTTTTTTTTTACAAAATAGCTTGTTTGCAACTTGCTGTGTCCCAGGAGCCTTTACAGTAATCTGACGTTCTACTTGCGTATGTGTGTGTGTGTAGCATGAGGATGCTTTGGCTCAGGCAGCATTTGAGGAGGCTCGACGCAGAACCAGAGACTTTGAAGAGCGAGAGCGGTCACACAGAGAGGACCTCGAGGTGAGAGAGTGAGCGATCTCAAATTCAGAAATGGCCGGACAGTGGAACTCAACTTCATTTCAAACACCAACAGTATTTTCGTGCTTTGGTTTCTGCTCACTGAGAGGTTCTGACACTGAGAGTTGTTTTTAACTGCATTTGTGCACACGCAAATGAAGAAGTAAACAACAGATAATAGTGTTGTCATAGTATTGTCACAATATGAACATTTTAACTTTCATGCTATAGCTGAGTAAAATACCTCGAAACCGACACCATGGCAAAAACCTGAATCATCAATAAAAAGCATTGGTATCATAGCCTAAACGACTAGAAATTCTTTTTATTTGTATTCAATTCGACACTCCTGATAAAATAAAATAATAAATCTGGAGCGTTTTTAAAAACTTAAAAACAATTGAAGAATTTTTGATTTGTGCTTTTTTTTAATAGCATTTTCATGTACATGCTTTTGCTTTTGCTTTGCTTTGGAGCATCTTGAGGTTGTTTGAAGTGTGCTTGAATGTTTTTTACTTTTTGGGGATCAAGCCCAGTGTTTTTGCACCAGACTGAATTAAATCTTGGTTTTAGTGCATGATCACTTTGCCATAAAATCTTAACAGCAAGGGCCAAATTCCAATAAGGAGAACAATTTCCTAGGGCCCCAAATGTCTTTTGAAAAATATGTTCATCAAGTTTTCTTTGGTTTAAAGCAGTGATATTTTTTGTCATAATTTACATGCTGAAAAATGATCATGACTGTTTCGAATGCACCCCACCTTCCGGGCTTCCACAAGATTAATCAATATTTTTATAGCATATGTGCGGTCTTGATTCAGCAAGATGGCAGCAAATCAGTTGTGAGGAAAATGAGCAGGGTGAACCCGGTGGAGTGGGGAAGATAAGATGCTGAGGCGAAAACTAACACGTTTCATAAGTACTCCCAAAGCTTTCAGCCTTATTCACTGTGAGAGTGAAGGTGCGTAAATGACAACACCAAGAATCAGACGCACTTACCAGCAGCACTAGCATTCGTTTGTGTCAGCCAAGGGGAGGTTGTACTTGAGATGAAACGGAAGGTTTCAGGTGATGAATGACGCTTTTCATTTTCGTGAATACTCACCATGTATAAAAGGTGTCGCATTTGTCAACTGTGTTGAATGTTGATTAATGTTCCTATCAATTATAATAAATGCACTGTGAGGATTCACTTGTTATAGGATGTTTAGTACTCTCTTGCTGAAGCTAAGTTCTGTTATTATGTCAAATATTCTTCCATACTGCATTTGTACCCATCAAAAACATTTATTTAACAGACTCAATGCAAACTCGCTTTACCCTCAAGACTTTGGTGAAATCAACGGATGGTTGACGTCCTGCGAATGAACCCTGAATTGTTTTTTTTTTTTAGGACCCTGTGGTTTCTAAAATCTGGGACTGATGACAGACAGACAGCCAGCAGAAAACAACAGGGTCTGTGTCCTTCATTTCTCACATTTATCACACTGTCATGTACTAAACTACCCTGTGCGTCAGTGGGAATCTGTGTGTGTGTGTGTGTGTGTGTGTGTGTGTGTGTGTGTGCGTGTGTGTGTGTGTGTGTGTGTCCTTCTCCATCACTTTCTGCTGTGTTTTTATGATTGCTCTTTGCGTGCTTGACAAATGTGTGCATGTCAATGTATATGCATTTAAAAAGATGTCATACAGGGGGCAACCTTTTTTGACCGAAGAGCTACTTTTCAAGCCAGCCAACCCTACGCGATCGACCGTTACCGCACATGCATGCATACACACACTCACTCACGCCATGATGGGCAACAGCCATAACGGCCCCGAACATGAACAAAACAGAAAAATAAACTAGATACAATTGTTTGTGAGTTTGTGAAAAGGAAATCACTGCCTACCTTAGTGGGAGACCTGTCACGGAGGCATGGGACGCATTTTTGCAGCATGTTAAATGCATGAACATCACGATAGTAGCTCACGTGTACCATTTTAAAATGCTTCTCCTGGCGTTCCAGATTCCATTTTATCTGCTACAAGAGATATCAGGGCATGTGCACGCACTGAACCGACATTTTAGGGGACAGGTGCTCAAACCAAAAAAAAATAAAAATAGGGCACTAATTGGCGAAATTATTGACGCAATCAAGAGATATGTTTAACTTCTGCTTTCATTTCTCTTGATAAACCTACAGTAATGAAAAAAAGATATGATGAAAAACGCCACCTTTCTTTCTTCAGTTTCTTGTTCATTTGAAATGCTGTTGCGTGGTAACGGGTCGATTGCGGGAGGTTGGTTGATCAAAAAGTCGATCTTCGGTCCAAAAAGTTTGGGCACCCCTGGCATAGGATCTAAAAGACACTCTAGTTTAAATGGCAGAGGCTTTGGCACAGCGATGCTCACAATTCTCGTAAGAATTCAATACCCGTGTACTATCAAAGCACTTTTTGGGGTAATTGAGATTTTTAGTATTTTTCAAATGATGATGAATGAAGGAAAAATGCTCTCAGGCAAAGGGCACTTTTCCCATCCAGGGCAAAGGGCTGGTTTTGGAGCACCGCTAATATATGATATCTGTGCGCATGCCTGCATCGGACCATCCATCCATCCATTTTCTGTAGCACTTATCCTGATTAGGGTCACCTGAGACCTGGAGTCTTCCCCAGCTGATTTTCAGGAAGATACAACACACTGGTCACTAGTCAATCGCAGGGCATACATAGAGAAAAAAACATTCACACACCTCACACTTAATGGACTATTAGAGGTCATCAGTTAAACTAATATATATGTTTTGAGGTAGGAATACCGAGATTAAAGCCCACACAAGCACAGGAAGAACATGCAAAGTCCACACTGGGTGTGCCTGAGCCAGCATTCAAAACAGGGATCACTGAACTACGCCACCTTGCTTCCCCTAAGAGAGATATACTGTAGTAGATTAAAATATGGACTAGAACTCATCAAAACCCAACAAACGTGGCTGCTTCTGTTCCGACAAAAACTAGAAAGGATAGAAAGGAAGGTACTGAGCAGACAGAGATCATATGAGTAAAGTACCAAGAGAGGAAGTCAGGCATTTTTTTTTGAAGGTCACTTTTCATCTAACTGAGCTCAAATTTCTTCCCTGAGGCACAGAAAAGAAGAAAGGTCCTACTGATCTCCCACTGAATCAATAGAATTACCATTTCTTACCCCTGAAAGACCCTGAACAAGACATAGCCAGGCCTTATATCTGGCAGAGAAATTGTTTTGATGCGCATTTGGACTCTTAAATTAGTGGGTGTGTCCTGTGTTAGGCTCTATTGCAGTCGCATAATTTGCAACGTTTTCTAAGTAACCGGTTATCTTTTTAGAGCAGCATAATTGGGAGTTTATTTTCAGTCATCTCATTTTTGTTTGCGTATGTTTACTTGATTGAAAACGACGCAAACCAATTTCCTGGGAGCACCGGTTTACTTTTGAAAACAGTTTGCGAATTCCCACACCCATTCGATGCAAAATTAGACACATGTAAAAGTGGCTTAAATCAGTGTTCTATACTGAGAGGCTCCAGTTCTCGGCGCCCCTGAACAGGATGAGAAAACTAAAGAAAATGGATGGATGGATAGATGTTAATATACAGTATAGTCATTTTGAGAACTATCTCACTGGCTTACAGTACCCTAAACTTCTTCATTACAATGCACACAGTTAATACATATTACACCAAATATTAAGGGATTTTTAAAATGGATTCTTGACATATTATATTTCCTATTTTTGGAAGTTGTAGACAATAAGATAAGATAGTTCACAAAAACACAATTTAATTCAGTCACCCAAAAGTGGGGCTTTGCCACTTATTCAAGTTCAAAAGGCATCTGCAAAAATGATGGATGGATGCAATGGATTGGTAAATGCATATTCACATTCGCGCGGGCACACTCACTCACACACACACACACACACACACACACACACACACACACACACACAGAAAGAGAATTTGGTGGTAAATGATAATGTGGGCCAGAAAGCATTAATATATCATTAGTATTGATCGACATCAGCCCCCCTGCTTCGTCTCATATTCATACTGTATTGTTCAAGTGAACGCATGCACAAACTTGCAGACACAGCAAAGCTGTGGCACAACTACACACGCAATCAACCACACACACACACACACACACACACACACACACACACACACACACACACACACACACACACACACACACACACACTCACTTCTCGTATTGAGTTGTGGTTAAGCGGCCAACACTGGACTAGCAGGCTTCAATTTGTGTGTGGATCAATAAATAAAGCCTTCCTGCCCTTGTGATTGAAGTGCTCCCGACTGCAAAGAGAAACGCCACACCGTGAAACAGCAAAAACAGTCAGTATTTTTATCACCAAAAGTAAACCCCGTTGTTTGGCGAAGACAAAACTGATAGCACAGCCATTGTTTTCGATCCAATAGGAGTGAAATAGTCAGTCCAGTGTGAAATGCTTCATCCACACATGGCGAGTAAAGAGGGGAGTGATTCTGATTCAGTCATGCTTGTATTGCATGAATTGAGGAGTGAGGAGTGGGGGCTGGGGGGTCAAACAAATGGTTGGTTTAAGATAAGACAGACAGACTGAAATGTATTGGCCGTGCCTCTATTTCTGACAAGTGTTTTTCCTGTAGATACACACTGAGTCAGTCAGGCTGATAGGGGGTAAAATTATATCATGACTAGCTTGAGCGTGTGACTGTGTGATATTTTGCTTTTATAGCGAGCGTCACAAAAGGCATTCCGGTTGAACTAGTGACCCTATTTACTATCTCTGTCTGCATATTGCTGTGCTACCTGCTTCTCCCCTTGTGCTCAGTTTCTCACCCGCTCATCCCTCTCCTTCTCCAATTCTCTCAGCTATCACAAGTATAAACACATAACCGCAAGTATTTTTACAGCAGGACCAGGCCATGTCCCACGCTCATTGCCATTAGATACTTTGAAAGTTATGACAATCACTTCTGAAGACCTAATGACAGCATGCGTGTGTGTGTGTGTGTGTGTGTGTGTGTGTGTGTGTGTGTGTGTGTGTGTGTGTGTGTGTGTGTGTGTGTGTGTGTGTGTGCGTGCGTGCGTGCGCGTACGTGCGTTTCAGTGCCAGACATCCTGCTAAGTCTGTCAGATACAAATTTGTCAACGGCACAGTATTGCCTTTAAAAAGCTCTTTTATACCCTCTAGTGGTTTTGTTTGGAACTGCTTATGATTATTTTTATTTATTTTTTTGAAATACAGTATCTATGCATTTATGGGTGAAAGTGTTTAAGATGTAGACATTTCACATTACGGGCACGATTAAGTTTTCAAAACGTTCTATTGTGTGCAATTGAATAGCACAAAAATTGACTTTGGGGGTCCCGGTGGTCAACGGGTTAGCACGTCGACCTCACAGTGCAGAGATGCAGGGTTTGATTCTGGCTCCGGCATTCCCCTTGTGGAGTTTGCATGTTCTCCCCGTACCTGCGTGGGTTTTCTCCAGGTACTCCGGCTTCTTCCCACGTTCCAAAAACATGCACGGCAGGTTAATGTAACGCTCGAAATTGTCCCCAGGTGTGAGTGCGGGCGTGGATGGTTGTTCGTCTCTCTGTGCCCTGCGATTGGCTGGCAACCAGTTCTGGGTGTCCCTCGCCTACTGCCTGAAGACAGCTGGGATTGGCTCCAGCACACCCCGCGACCCTTGTGACAATAAGTGCATCAAAAAATGATAGAAACAAAGAGTTTTAAGCATCATGGGAAATTTTATGCCTGTCACAAAACATGAGTTCAATATATTAGGTTTTACATTTCAAGACTTAAGTTGTGTTGACCAATAAATACATTGATTTCTTTTCTCTGTTCAACACATAAATGTGTTATGACCACTAATTTAAAATTTGATTTGTACAAATAAAATATATGTTGTGCAAAGAAATTCGAAATATTGCTCTGCGTGCTTTTTTTAAGATAAATGCAGGAAGAAACGTTTGAGTTTGTGTGATATATTTGGATATTTAAAACCTTGGACTAAATACATCTATCTCCTCTCTCTACCTCCTTTTTTACTGTCCTTCATAACCTCCTTTCTGTCCTAATCTGCCAACTGCACCCACTTTTTTGGCTAATATTTCCTCTCTCACCTACCATCCTCTCTCCCCAGTCCAGACGACAGCAGGATCACAGCCCTGGCTTATACATGGCCAGTGCTGATGCGGAACACAAGATGTGCTGAGAAAGACGTCAACGAGTGGAGGAACGAAGTGGAGGAGACTCAGGCTGATATTCTTTCACTTTCACAATTAGCTGAAATGAAATGTTGAATTTTGCAATTATATACCAGTATTTTCCTTTTTTTTTTTTTTTTTTTTAAAATGAAACGGTTATTTTATTTCGGCATTTGAATGTTGGTAATTAATTGAATTGAAAGTGAACCGTATAGAATAATAAAATAAACACCTTCTGTGTTTGCTCACATTTAAATGTGACGAACGTCTGAGTAAACAAGAATTGAAGATCAGGTCATGCAAAATCTCGCCCCTGGGTTTAATGACTTAGTATACACACCAAAAATATATTTTTGATCATGAATAAATGTGAGAGAGGATGACAAAGGCAAACAGAAGGATCATCAAATAGAAGAATAGTTAATCAGCAGTGATGATGACTTAACTTGGTACGTCGTCAACAACAACAACAAAAAAACTGCTGTTTTCTGAGACCAAATTTCACCTTGCTGGAATGAAAGGGAGGTCGATGTGCGGGAATGATGCCAAAAGAGTTACATTGTTTTCTTAGTGGTAGTTTCAACTGTTTCTCAAATGACCGCATTGGCAAGGTATATTAAGTCAGGGGTAATGTAGCAAGGAAAATTATGTTGGGGGGGGGGGGGGGTTTAATAACATGTCGTCCAGGTGTGTTTTGCACTCTGTGATACAATCAGTCAAGTTCACATGAATTTTGTTTGCATGGAACTAAATTGAGGGCTACTTTGTTGGCTGTTATATGGGCAGTCTGTTTATCATTACAACGCTCCCTTTATAGGGTTCGGATGAGGAATAATTGGGTGATTCAAACACATCACACAGGTAAGCCATGCACCAAAATAAAACACACATCAATTCATAGTTTGAATCGAGCATCCTTATTTTTATATTTTAAATCCATCCATTGGCCAGTCCCCCCAGTTATTCCTCATTAAGAATTGTCAAAGTATGAATGCAGTAAAAGAAAACAATTTCCTGTTATGGCACGAGCGTAGTGAAATGTGTTTAATTATCTTTTTTTTTTTTTTGTGTGTGTGTGTGAAAGTCATGATGTTTACTTTTTATAATCTTACTCATTTTCAAATATATTCATTTATTTCATCTTTTCTCTTTGTTAGTGGCTACAACAGTAGTGTTTTGTGTCTAACATGTTGCAATTTGTCATTGATAAAATACCAAAAAGTTTTTGTTCGTGAGATTTTCTTCTGCTTTTCTTTTGTTTCATGTGTTTTTTTTTTTCCTGTGATTTGAATGTGGATCCAAAGTTCTGTTATTAGGTCATATAAATGTTTTTACAATATCAAAAATGTTTTTTTAATTTGCTTTTATTTCAGGAGGGTGGGGGGGTGAATCACTTTTTAACCAAAATCGATTTGTTTTGTCAAGCGATTCCCCCTTTAATGAGAACAATCCATGGAGTTTATTCATAAATATGTTTCTACTTTGTATATGTTTTGTCTGTTTGTAAAGAAATTAAAAGGAAATGAACAGTTGACCTGCTTAGAGGTCTGCATACTGACAAATGCTCTTGTAGCTCTGTGTCCACTGCTGATGACCTCCAGTAATACTTTTTGGCAATTTCTTCATCGGGATCTGTATTTCCCCGACCCACCCTCACTCATTTTAAATCCATCGGATTAAAATAAACATAATATGATTTTTTTGGCAGAATAAATTCATAGTTGTTAGCACATAGTCCTCACAATTTTGAGACTCTGGGTTAAAATCTGACTTCTGGCCTTCCTCAGTGGAGTTTACATTTTTCACTGCACTTGTCTCAGTTTTCTCTCCACATGTTGAAACTACTTCCTAAAATTCGCCCCAAAAATGCTCATTGGGTTAATTTCCAATCCTAAGTTATCCATTGGTGTGAATGTCACAGAATGGTTAAAAACTGCCAAGACATTGAGTCTAAATGGGCCATGTTGCCTGTTGTTGAGGCGGTCGAATGGCCATAAATGCATGTCGTGATGGTAATCTCCAAAGATGTCGGTGGACACTGGTGATGAGGGATGCCATCAGGCTGATGTCAACTCTAAAACTCACCCCTCTGGAAAAACTGATTGTAATTTAAGGGGTTTTGTGGCGTTTTTCAGCAAATGTAACGCCTATTATTTATGGGCGGAGACTGCTTATTTTTCCAAGTCGTAGCCTGTCTCTTGATTGAAGAAAGGAGGCAAGCCTTGGAATAATTTTTCCTGGCTTGCTTTGTCAAGTTCTGTTGCCACCTAGTGTTTCAAAAAGATGAATAACATCTTCACCTGAATTCTTATGCTCACATCTCTACTCTTCAACTTGTGAAAATACAAAAAGTCAAAAGTTAGGATTTTATTGACATGAAATGTGAGCTCCTATGAGGAAAAACCATTATCACCTCCACAAAATCAAACATCTTGCGCTGATCGTTGTTACATTTTTACAGATCTAAGTGGGCAAGAGAAGGGTTACAGTTTTCACAATTCAAAAGTTTTGTTTGCTTGCAGGGCCCCGCAGCTACCTGGCAAACACTACTGCCGCTGTTGAGGCATCACTTCGCATTTGATTGCTGATACAGCCAATTTCTAAAATTCTTCAATTTTGGATTGGCAGCTGTGCAACAGCCCCTGCAAGTTGGCCTGGCAACATTTCAAAGCTTGATTTTGAAGAATCCAGCACGCCCGTGACCCTGAGATATGTGATGCCGAAAATGGATGGATGAATAGATAGACTTAAATATTTGGATTTCCAGCATGGAGGATGACACTGAGTGTGGCCGCTTAGGGTGCATCATTTTCAGATACGCGTGACAGGTTGTGCCACCTGGAGATGGACTTGGAAAAAAAAAAGAACTCAAGCTCACGCTTTGAGATTTAGATTTATTATATAACGACTTACGCACAATTCATCTTAAAAAAGCCTTTCGGAACCCGTTGTGTTCATATGTTGGGGACTTATTCGATAAAGCAAATCTGTCATGAAAGAAACCTCATGTAATATGCCAATTTCCTCCTTCTCTCATAAGTGAGCCATGGAGAGGCAAATGTGTTGTGATATTTTCAGAGGTTGAAGTGGGCATAAGTAGAGATGTCCACATAAAGTTTGGTGCTGGTCGGTTGTTTTTCTTTTACATTATTAGGGTTATTTGGGCCATAACTTTTAGCGTGAATGGTTGTTTGTTTATATGTGCCCTGCAATTGGCTGGCAATCACTTTTGGGTGTACCCCGAAGGCCGCTGGGATCGGCTCCAGCACGCCCGCGACCTTTATTGAAGGCTAAGCGCCTCAGACAATGGATGGATAGATGAAAATATGTTTCGTTCCTTCGCTGACCCCCACCAAGGAATGGGAAGAAGGGGGAGTGGGCGTTATTATCTGATTCCTTCAAAACAAATTGATGAAATTGAAATTGCAATATCACTTTCCTGATCAAAAAATACATAGAGGTTTGGAGTGAAAAATGAGCCTTCCCGGTCGGCGTAAACAGTTCTTTGAATAAGTTTAGGTGTTATGTTTTTGTTGAGGTTATATTTGGTACTGTTATGTTTTTGTTGAGGTTACATTTGGTTTTGTGCCCTCGTGTACCCTTTTTGTCTCCACCTGTTCTCGTCATCCGTGTCCCTTGTGTTTAACCTATAACATGGATGACGAGAACAGGTGGAGACAAAAAGGGTACACGAGAGCACAAAACCAAATATAACCTCAACAAAAAACATAACATTAGGCTGCCTATAGTCTATTTGAGTAAAATGTATTTTTTTCCACGGCAGCGCTTTTGTGTTGCTTTGATTCAAAACAGTATTGATGCAAGAAGTTTCTAGGTAAATCTTTTCTTTTTTTTTCTTTTAATTAATTTATTTATTTTATGAGTAAGCGTTTGCCTTTTTTTCATTGGTTTTATATACAATACTTCTATTTTCTCCACGGTAAAATTCCTTGCGACTCGTTTTGCTATGACGTCATTGCGTCCCACCCAGAACATGCGCCAAATACAGGAAGTTGAACAATCAGCTGATCCTGCTGCTTCTTGTTGATTCCCGAAGTTGCCGTTGTTCGGCGACTCATTAACCCCGAGGACGGAAGACGGCGGACGGCTAAATGCTCACAAACACGTGACGAACGGGGACGTGAGGAATTTGAATAAGCATCCGCACTGCACAAGAGCTCGCTCCCAAACTGGGACCCTCGGTGGTGGTGGAAGGGAGAAATAAAGAAAGACAGACAGATAGACAGACAGCCACTTAACCCGCTTTGTGTATTTATGCCATGGCCGTGTGATCTGTATTGCTTATCGCCTCTGTGATAACCACGGGCATTTCCTTAATATACGTTGTTTTTTCCTATTTGTACTCAATTCCCACGCAATAAGCGTAGCTAGCTGGGTCGGCTAATGTTAGCGAATAGCGCAACACAGTGTTGTTGTCCTTCTCGGTGCTTTCGTAACTGGCCGATAGTGACCCATGATTCTAGGCTTATTTCAGCAATACTTCGACTGACAGCTGACTTTGTTCATGTCAGGTTTGGTGTCAGGTTCCGTAATTTGTTCGCAAAAGTCGAGAGCAGCTAACCTGGTAGCCTATTATTAAAAGTGTAACTTGCAAGACTCTTTTTAATCTTGTGTTCATTGTTCTATGTATTTGATTTAAAGCTTTTCTTTTCCGCACACTTGTAATGTTAGTTTCATATGTGCCACATGAAAGTGGTCACTTATTACTGGAAAGTTTCACGCTGATTTCCGCGCGTGTATTTGGTGGCTTGTTTATGTTGGGAGCTATGAATTGAAGTAGACAATTCAGTGTTCAGGGTCGAGACAGGCAAAAAGAAGTGAGGGTCCCATTGTGTCTTAAAGTGAGCCGCCCCCTACTACTTGCCAATGCTGGATCTGGAAGTGGTGCCTGAGCGATCACTTGGAAATGAGCAATGGGAATTTGCCTTAGGTAAGTGTTGATATGAAAGTAGCAGTTTGTGCATATTTGAGAGAAAATAAAACAAGACGTTTGAATTTAATGCTGAGAAATGCTGTTTATCTTTTTGAATTTGAATGCATTTTTACATTTAGGAGACAGGACTTCAAATGTTTACCATACCATACCACAATAATAGTGACCTAGGTTACCACGAAAGACAATTAATAGCGACTCACGTCAATGGAAATTGCGGGTTCTGTATGTTGCCGCATTCTGAAGGATGCTTTAAGTGAAGTGAGAATCAAACCTGCAACCTTCAAGTTACAAGATGCCTTGTTTTTTTGTTGTTGTTTTGTTCAGGCATGCCATTGGCCCAGGCTATCTCTATTCTCCAGAAACACTGCCGCATCATCAAAAATGTCCAGGTGCTTTACAGTGAACAGGTGAGTTGGCCACAATGTCCTGTGTTTCACTTATTAACAGCAAAAATCCATCCACCAATTTTCAACACCGCTTAGCTTGAACAGGGGCACGGTTTGCTTAAAATAATGGGGTCTTCTGTTTCCGACCTTGCCAACATTGAACCTTTTGAAGCTTGCTCAGTTACCACCTTACTGGTTTCCATTTAATTATTTTATAATCATAACCCAGAAGTGTTTGAAATCACTTTCTTTTACTTCAGTACCATCAGTGGTCAATCAGATTATTTTTTTTCCATTGTTTGGAAGTGTTTACAAATGTGAAATGACATGATGAGTAAAATGACATTTTATGGTGAACCTCACATCAAAAACTTTAAAAAGCCAATGAAGCTTAGAAGAGTTACTTAGCGACTTACCATTTAGAATAAAACTTTGCAAGGTATGCGGCTTGTTTTTCTGAAATTCTTAAAATTATTTTTTTCCCCTAAATTTTAGTTGAGTTGAACAACAAGGGGCATATCTTCTCAAATTGTTGAACTGTCGTAAGTGATTCATCCAGTATGTTCCAGTTGTCGAATACTTCTTACTACCGCAACATTCTGGGATTGAAGAATAATTCAAGGGGGAAAAACAGATTTTAGAGCAATTATCTTTTTGTCTGTTGAAAAATGATTTGTGGTGCTCGTAAATGTTGTTAAATGCCAGACTCCAATAATGGCCTTCCGCATCATGCGCATGTTGGACGTCTCCACAGTCCGCCCATCGTAATGTAAATTAATGAGTTTGTTCATCTCCTCAACAGACACCACTCAGCCATGACCTCATACTGAACTTGACTCAGGATGGGATTAAACTGCTGTTTGATGCCACAAATCAGAGACTCAAGGTGAAATATGTACGGACAGTATTTTTGTACTGCCACCGCCACAAAGTTGTTTCTAAAGAAACGATCTCACAGCAATGCGATACGCATGAGCACTGTGCCATATTTTTTGACAATTTAGGTCTCATAAACCAACTGCATCATACTGTTATTATGTTTATTTTGTGTCATTTATGGGCTGTATCCCATTCAACTCAAGGGAGCAGTGTATTGTTACATGCCAACTATTGATTGGTCTGTTTGTTGACAGGTGATTGAAGTGTATGACTTAAGCAAAGTGAAATTGAAATACTGGTGAGTATGTACCGTTCATCAAAACAGTGTCCTTGTACATGTCATTCCCTAAAATACTTCCAATATGTACAAAATGGATCCTATAGACATCTAATCGCTGTAATTTTAGAGTATGAGTGCTGTATATAAAATACTGCAGCGCACAGTTTGGGTGCTCTGTGTTGCTCAATATACGAAGTTGAACACAATCAATTGCAGGATGCTGACTCTACTCCAGTTTGTCTGTATCAAAAGAATGTCTTCCCAAAGGAAACAATGGGAAAAGAAATCAGATGTTCTAGGGCCAGACTGTTGCGCTAATAAAATCTTGACTGTCATCAGGAAAGGCAGTTAGAATGATGACAAGAGTGAGAAAGCTCAGTAACACACAGGCAACAGCTGCAGGCCATCTTGTTTATAGCTTTTGTACCCAACACACACTTTTTTTCCCTCCTTTCAAGCAGTTCCTGAAATGTTTTACTCAATATTGTACTGTCATTTGGCACGTGATAAAAATATTTACTCAGCGCTCTAATAATGTACACAAAGGCATAGTGGATAAAGTCCTGGAGCTCAGGAGCTATATTTATTGTGTGTGCCTGAGTATTTTTCTTTTGATTTTACTGAATACAGTCTGTAATTTTTTATGGTAGAATGACTGTGTGATTTGATTTTGATTTGAAAATGAACAGGTAGGCATGCTAGTCGTGCTAAAATGAAGGAGACGTCCCACCCACCGTGTGATCATCTCAGAATCCTTCATTTTCTTTTCAGGTGGCATGTCCAATATATTTGTATTTTGATTACATGAAACAAAAGAAAAGAAACTGAAGCAAACTTTTAGAAACAGAAAAAAAAATCAAGTTTGGTGTATTTTTAAATTAATTTGCATTATAAAAGTCAGAGGCCCATAACAAAGGGAACCACGGCAGTGCTTGCTGCGTAAAATGGCACCTCTCCCATGTTTTTTTTTTTTTTTTCTTTTTGGGGCAGTGTTTGTTCTTTGTTTCTTAGCAGATGTGAAGTTAACCACCTTCCACATTCACCAAACAAGCTCCTCACAGACTCTAGGCTTACTCTTACTATTTTCACCATTTCCCATTACGATTATAACTTTTAACATTGCTTGTATGGGCTATTCATTGTTCATTTTATGTTGCAGTACAGATGACATTCAACTCGTAGCCACAAAATGCACAGCTTCAATTATTCGACCCGTAATGGAGTCAGCTTACCTTTTAGTGTGTTCTTAAAACACTTTGTATACATCCAGTGAAATGAATATGTTGCATTAACTTGTGATGTAATGTTGTGTAGCGGATGGTTGTCTCACTGTCTCTACACTCTGTGTGTGTGTTTTTCAAGTGGAGTCCATTTCAATTCTCAAGCCATCGCTCCCACTATAGAACAAATAGACCAGTCGTTTGGAGCCACCCACCCTGGAGGTACACGTTGCTTGTAACATTTCTCATTAGACACAATGGAAAAATAAAGGATACAGAAATATAGGAACGGACTTTTTGTGATTTGTTCTTATATGTGCTGAATCTGCTTTCTCGTTTCACATATGTGTCCAGTTTACAATGCAGCTGAGCAGTTGTTCCATCTCAACTTTCGAGGACTTTCATTCTCCTTCCAACTTGACTCTTGGAATGAGGCTCCAAAATACGAGGTGAGATTGTTGCAATTGTTGCGTGTGGCGGCACTTTTTAAGGCTACATTCAGACTGCTGCCCAATGTGATCCCAAATTCGCATTGTTTGTTAAATCTGATTTGTTTTTAATGTACTTGTTCATATGATAAAAGCAAATGTGACTTCTCATGTAAACAAAACCCATCTGTGATGTGAAACTCATGCGCTTAAAGCACATCGAGTGACTGACACGGTTCAGGTTTGAACCAAATAATGGTGGGATACCCCAAATCTAGACACTGATAAAGAAATGACAGGAAGTGCTTATTTACAGAAAAGCGCAAAAAAAAAAAGACAAAACACGAGTAAAGGTCGCTGGAATCAAAGAGCCAGGAAAACACGCAATAAATATAAACCGCTTGCAATCGGCAAGTTAATTAACAAGAATATACTAGCAAACCGAATGCCAAGGAAGTCCAATCACATGAAAACTAACAGAGAAGAGCAACACTATGTGATAATTCCACAAAACGAGATCAACACGGACAAAAGCAAATTATGAGCATGAACAAGAGGTCTAGAGAACAAACACTTGGAGCATGAACAGCAAGCAAGAGTCCTTTTAGAGTCCTGTGATTGCAATGAGTGACAGGTGCGATGCTGGAGGCATACATGGCAATTTTCCGCGGATCCGCGGAAATCCACCGTTTTATTTCTTAAATTGATCATTTTTGTGAATCGTCTAAATCCGTTGAGAAAATTTTAGGGGCGGTCAGGTATCTTATCGTCGAGTTTTCACGAGCTCTCCCGAACAGTCTCTCCGTTTTCCGTTTGTAAACAGCCCTGCGATTGGACGTGTATGAAAGCTTTAACTAATCAGATCACAGCTCGATTATATATATGGCCCAAGGATTGGTTAACTACAAGCGCTTGGACCAATCAAATTGCATGTAACATATTGTTTACCTGATTCATGGCGGCCTGTTCGTCTCGCAAATTCATTGTTCTGGGATCGTTTTGAGCGGAATTATGAA